>NC_091761.1:11515151-11818181 GCF_029378745.1 Bos indicus | reverse complement strand
ATGCACATATATATAGGATGCATGCACATTCATATATAATGAAATATAAATACTGCATTTATTAAAAAATCTATAATTATATTGTTATAAAATATCATCATTGTGTGTGCTTAGTTGCTCAGTCGTGTCTGACTCTTTGCAACCCCATGGATTATAGCCTGTCAGACTCCTCTGTCCATGGGGATTCTCTAGGTAAGGATACTCGATTTGATTGCCATACCCTCTTCCATGGGATCTTCCCAACCCAGGGATTGAACCCAGGTCTCACACATTACAGGCAGATTCTTTACTATCTGACAGGGAAGCCCATAAATCATCATCATTATTTTAATTTAACAAACTACAAGTTTAATTGAAATTCAAATGCTATTTATATTTTTAGCTGTATGAAGTTGCAACTAAGTATATTATATTAATTTCTGAAAAGTATACTAATAGAGGTTTAGATTAACTGACTGACTACAATCACAATACTTTAATTGAAATCTTGTCACCACCTCTTGCTAGTTGTGTGAACTTGGCAACTTATTCGGTTTTTATTGCTTCAAAATCCTCATCTCTAATAAGGAATAACAATCACACCTGATATAATTATTGTGACAACTAAATATTATAACATAGGTAAGATATTTAGCATATAGGAAGCACTGAATATGGATTTCCTAATGTAATTCCCAATGTTGTTACTGTTGCTACTACTCTTCCTATTCTTGTGTCCCGTTTCCATAACCTAGAGCTCTCACTCAAGCAAATTTTTATTAAAGGATTAAGAGTATGTCTGAAATTAATAAACTGAAATCTTAAGAGAACTCCAACACACATACAAAATACTGTTTTCCTCAAAAATAATTATGAGTTATTAGAAAATCACTTAGGTAAAATTGTAGAAAAAAGACTTACATATTACCAAAAAATGTTACAGAAATATAAACATGATTTTTTTACTAGTTCTTTGTTCACTTTATCCTTGCTTTAGCATTAAATTTGATTTGTTTACATTTGCACATACACACAAATACAAAATTTTAAGGAAGAACTCACATGTATAAAAACCAACATTATTAAATACTAAAATTATGTATTTTGTTACACATATATGGGGATAATTTTTTAAAGATAATAAAAATAAACTACTAATATAGGGCAAAAATTTTGACACCTACCTTGTTTTTAGTGTATTGTATTTATAAAATTAAAAAAATTTTGAACCTTAGTTTTATGTCAGATACTGCTGGAGTAAATTTTTACATATACTAAGTCACAGTCCATTTAACAGTTACTATTTTGATCTTTATCTTATGGAATAAGAAAGTAAGTACAAAGAAATTTAATATTCTGATCGTTTTTTAGCTACTAAGTAAAAAAATTGATAATTATAACCTAGTACCTTATTTTTAATATCTGTTTTCGGTCTCTATTTTTCCTATCATTTTTCTTATCATTGGATAAGTTTCTTTCCTCACTAAATGGAGCTGAAAAAGGATAAAAATATATTACCTAGAAAAGTAAATGTATATACATTTTAGTACATATAGTATTATTAATTGTTCGTATTTTATGTCTTAGCCATCAAAAGTTTAAGAACATTTATTAAATAGAAACAGTTGTTTACTGTTTCAGTAATGTGACAATACTGGAAAGAGTGACAGTATATACATTTATAGCTTATACTCCCTGGTGGCTGAGACAATAAAGAATCTGAATTAGAGAGACCCCGGTTCAATCTCTGGGTCAAGAAGATCCCCTGGAGAAGGGAATAGTTACCCACTTAAATATTCTTGCCTGAAGAATTCCATGGACATAGGAACCTGGTGGGTAACAGTCCATGGGGTCGCTAAGAGTCAGACAAGACTGAGATGCTAACACTTCTACTGTTTTTAAATTTCATACCACTATACAATTACTGTCATAACGACATAAAAGCAAATAAATACTGGCAGTTATGGGCTTCCCTGCTGACTCAGTTGGTAAGGAATCTGCCTGTAATGCAGGAGACCCTAGTTTAGTCCCTGGGTCTGGAAGATCCCTTGGAGAAGGAAATGGCAAACCACTCCAGTATTCTTGCTTGGAAAATCTCATGGACAGAAGAGGCTGGTGGGCTGCAGTCCATGGGATCACAAAGAGTCAGACAGGACTGAGTGGCTAACATTTTCATAGACATTATACTGATTCTTCATAAATCATTTATTTGTTAAAGTTAATATAATTTCATCCCCTGAGAATATTTAAAAGTTTATTTTTAATGAAAAAATGCTGAGAAAAATATAACAAGTTTACTGTTTTGTTAAATATAATGCAGTGTAAATTATATGAATAAATTTATTTTGTTTCCCTTTTTTCAAACCTTAAAGGTCAAACATTGAAAATATATTTAAAAACATTTAAAAACCTTTAATGATAAATACAAGTTTAGCTGATTTTATTAACAAATACATATTTGTTAATACTTAAACTTATTCAATTGATTGACAGTATTAAGGATGGGATAAATCTATAATACTTGCTATTAAACACTCATTGGCTTTTTACGATTGAAATGAAATCTTATATGTTTATGGGTACAATTACTAGATGCATAAATATAAGGTGGTAAAAATGGATGGCCTCTACCTATAAACATTAATTCTATCAATGTAGTAACAGAAAATAAAAAGAGAATTTTCTCTTATCATTACTGGGTATATTCAATCTGATAATTTGGTCTACAACCAATAGAAATGCAAAATCAATTTGGCTTAAAGTATACATTGTGTATCATGTCATATAACAGAAATTTTAGAGCTTATTGAGATTTCAGATGTACTTTATTGAGGCATCACCAGAAACAATTTTCTTCTGGCTTTCTCATCTGCCATTCATTGTGTTGATTGTAATAATTTCAAACACAGCATTTTAGTATCTAAAAAATGACAAGGAATCATCTTTTTCTCTTATCATCAGAGTCACCTTCACACTTCGTTGGTCAGATTTGGATGGGTAAATCAATTCCTGGCAAGAGAAATGGGACTATCATGAGAAATATGCACAATCATCTACATGCAAAAGATTTAGGGGATTAGGTAAAATGAAAAAAAAAAACACTGAGTATAAAAAAACTTTACCAGTTGAAAAGTCCAAAATGGTTTTGTTGAAGGAGTATCTCTCTAATATATTTTACAAAATGTAAACATTTGGTTCACATTTTTTTGTTTGTTTCACTTTGCTATTACTCTTGAAAATAATTTAGTTGTCCAAGGGATGTTGAAAATTGTTTCTCTAGATTTCAATGAGCTAGATAAACTGTTACCTAATGTTTTAACTAGAATTTCATACTTGGCATTTCAGTACTTTTTTCCCCCACCTATGTCATATATACTGAATGTTGCCAGCAAAACAAATGATAAGCCCAAACACGGCCATTTTGGACTTACTTCCATAGTAATTCCTTTCCGCAATTTATTGCACATATTTATTTCCCTAAATCACTGCCCCCAATTTTTTTTTTTTCAAAATTTGCACTGATCACTTTTTCTCCTTCAGCTTCAATGGCTAGAACAGTTTCTAACCCAGAGTTGCTAAATGGAAAAATGTATACAAATTGATGCAAAGTAAGGAGGGGATGAAAAAATAAAACAAAATTACAGAATGCTGAATTTAGGAGCTTGGTAGTATGCCCACAGATACATGAATATAGTTATTTTTAACATAATGATATTAGGTAAAATATATAATTTTCTTGTTAATATATCAGGGACTTTACTTCACTTGTAAAATTGTCAGTATTCATCCTATTTGCCATTTAATGTCTTCAAAAACATCTAACTGGGGCCTCATCATTGTCCTTTGCTCTAGATAACATCCTGTACTACTCAGCTTCTTTTGTGGCATGTGTGGTTATTTTTCCTCTGTAACCTTTCATTGACTGCCAGAAACGTCTATTAGCTTGATCTTCTCTTCCTTATTTAGTTAGCTATTCCTTTAAAACATAAGTCTGGCCAGATGTAACGATAAGCAGGCAGATGGCTCTGGAGTGATTCTTTTCTGATAAGGAAGTAGCTTCTTTTGAAGATGTGGCTCTACAACTATCCTGGCCCAAGGCATAATCTATGATTTGTCAACTTGTATAGGATGCTTTTCAGTCTCATGATGATAGAAAAACTTGAATATAAACACTGATATTAAAAAATAAAGAACCTGCATTTCTGTGTGAATATTGCATTTCCTGCCAGCAGGCGTACATAAGTAATATATTTGAGTAGAAAATTGAATTAATTTAAAACAGTAAAACATCACTGTTAATAACTATCCAATTAGTACAGATTGAGAAATTTGAAATCCTGAAACTAAATTTATATAGGGTTAATGGAACTCCATTTAATTTTATTGGGGACCATTATATATTCTATAAACTCTGAAGTCCATTATATTTATAAAGTCTGTATTTTCTTTTTTTAGTAAATATTGTATGTTTATGGTGAAGGAAATGGAAACCCACTCCAGTATTCTTGCCTGGAAAATCCCATGGACAGAGGAGCCTGGCAGGCTACAGTCCACTGGGTCATAAGAGTCAGACATTCAGTTCAGTTCAGTTCAGTCTCTCAGTCGTGTCCGACTCTTTGCGACCCCATGAATCGCAGCACTCCAAGCCTCCCTGTCCATCACCAACTCCTGGAGTTCACTCAAACTCAAGTCCATCCAGTCGGTGATGCCATCCAGCCATCTCATCCTCTGTCATCCCCTTCTCCTCCTGCCCCCAATCCCTCCTAGCATCAGAAGCTTTTCCAATGAGTCAACTCTTCACATGAGGTGGCCAAAGTACTGGAGTTTCAGCTTCAGCATCATTCCTTCCAAACAACACCCAGGACTGATCTCCTTTAGAATGGACTGGTTGGATCTCTTTGCAGTCCAAGGGACTCTCAAGAGTCTTCTCCAACACCACAGTTCAAAAGCATTAATTCTTCAGCGCTCACCTTTCTTCACAGTCCAAATCTCGCATCCATACATTACCACTGGAAAAACCATAGCCTTGACTAAATGGACCTTTGTTGGCAAAGTAATGTCTCTGCTTTTCAACATGCTATCTAGGTTGGTCATAACTTTCCTTCCAAGGAGTAAGCATCTTTTAATTTCATGGCTGCAGTCACCATCTGCAGTAAGTCAGACATTACTTAGAGACTAAACCACCACCATTGTGTATTTACATATGAAGAATGATAGTCCATATCTTGCTAGAAGTTGTCAAAGGTCAATACCTACTTATATTTGATTTACTCAGCATTTGTTGTTATTTTAAAAGATTTATTGAAGATTAAGTCAAGCCAACACTTGAGGCAATAATGACAGTATGTTGAAATCTTTGAGGAATTATAATTCATACTTGTTTAAAGAATTTAATACAAGGATTAAAATTCACTGCCTTGTTTTAAAAGTGAAATTTTAAAATGCAACCTATTATACTGTGGACTTGGAGAAGTGCAAAATAGGAATCATTACTAAATGGTTACAAGTTACTGTTTGTAGTAATGAAAAAGTTTTGAAAATATACAACATTGATGACTGTACAATGTTGTGAATGTAATTAATGTCACTGAATTTTGTACTTAATTATAAAGGTAAATTTTTATGTTTATGCAAACTTTAGCACATTAAAAGTATTCAGGAAAGCATAACAAGTGTGAAGACATTTATGAAAATATACTCAAAAAACACCTAGAAGAAATGGAGTAGCCATCATAGTCAACAAAAGAGTCCAAAATGCAGTACTTGGATGCAGTCTCAAAAACGACAGAATGATCTCTGTTCATTTCCAAGGCAAACCATTCAATATCACGGTAATCCAAGTCTATGCCCCAACCAGTAACACTGAAGAAGTTGAAGTTGAACACATCTATGAAGACCTACAAGACCTTCTAGAACTAACACCCAAAAAAGATGTCCTTTTCATTATAGGGGACTGGAATGCAAAGTAGGAAGTCAAGAAACATCTGGGGTGACAGGCAAATTTGGCCTTGGGATATGGAATGAAGCAGGTCAAAGGCTAATAGAGTTTTGCCAAGACAACACACTGGTCATAGCAAACACCCTCTTCCAACAACACAAGAGAAGACTCTATGATTGGACATCACCAGATGGTTGATACTGAAATCAGATTGATTATTTCTTTGCAGCCAAAGATGGAGAAGCTCTATACAGTCAACAAAAACAAGATGGGGAGCTGACTGTGGCTCAGACCATGAACTCCGTATTGCCAAATTCAGACTGAAATTGAATAAAGTGGAGAAAACCACTAGATCATTCAGGTATGACCTAAATCAAATCCATTATGACATACAGTGGAAGTGAGAAATAGATTTAAGGGACTAGATCTGATAGACTGGGTGCCTGGTGAACTATTGACGGGGGTTTGTGACATTGTACAGGAGACAGGGATCAAGACCATCCCCAAGAAAAAGAAATGCAAAAAAGCAAAAAGGCTATCTGAGGAGGCCCTACAACAGCTGTGAAAAAAGGGAAGCAAAAAGCAAAGGAGAAAAGGAAAGATATACTCATTTGAATTCAGAGTTTCAAAGAACAGCAAGGAGAGATAAGAAAGCTTTCCTCACTGATCAATGCACAGAAATAGAGGAAAACAATAGAATGGGAAAGTAGATCTCAACAAGAAAATTAAAGATACCAAGGGAACATTTCATGCAAAGATGGGCTCAATAAAGGACATAAATGGTAGGGACCTAACAGAAGCAGAAGATATTAAGAAGAGGTGGCAAGAATACACAGAAGAACTGTACAAAAAAGATCTTCACTACCCAGATAATCAAGATGGTGTGATCACTCACCTAGAGCCAGACATCCTGGAATGTGAAGTCAAGTGGGCCTTAGAAAGCATCACTACGAACAAAGCTAGTGGAGGTGATGGAATTCCAGTTGAGCTCTTTCAAATCCTGAAAGATGATGCTGTGAAAGTGCTGCACTCAATATGCCAGCAAATTTGGAAAACTCAGCAGTGGCCACAGGACTGGAAAAGGTCAGTTTTCATTCCAATTCCAAAAAAAGGCAATGCCAAAGAATGTTCAAACTACTGCACAATTGCACTCATCTCACATGCTAGTAAATTAATGCTCAAAATTCTCCAAGCCAGGCTTCAGCAATACGTGAACCGTGAACTTCCAGATGTTCAAGCTGGTTTTAGAAAAGGCAGAGGAACCAGAGATCAAGTTGCCAACATCCTCTGGATCATCAAAAAAGAACGAAAATTCCAGAAAAAACATCGATTTCTGCTTTATTGACTATGCCAAAGCCTTTGACTGTGTGGATCACAATAAACTGTGGAAAATTCTGAAAGGGATGGGAATACCAGACCACCTGATCTGCCTCTTGAGAAATCTGTATGCAGGTCAGGAAGAAACAGTTAGAACTGGACATGGAAAAACAGACTGGTTCCAAATAGGAAAAGGAGTATGTCAAGGCTATATATTGTCACTCTACTTATTTAACTTATATGCAGAGTACATCATGAGAAACGCTGGGCTGGAAGAAGCACAAGCTGGAATCAAGATTTCCAGGAGAAATATCAATAACCTCAGATATGCAGATGACACCACCCTTATGGCAGAAAATGAAGAAGAACTAAAGAGCCTCTTGATGAAAGTGAAAAAAGAGAGTGAAAAAGTTGACTTAAAGCTCAACGTTCAGAAAACTAAGATCATGGCATCCGGTCCCATCACTTCATGGAAATAGATGGGGAAACAGTGGAAACCATGGCTGACTTTATCTTTCTGGGCTCCAAAATCACTGCAGATGGTGATTGCAGCCATGAAATTAAAAGACCCTTACTCCTTATACGGAAAGTTATAACCAACCTAGACAGCATATTAAAAAGCAGAGACTTTACTTTGTCAACATAGGTCTAATTAGTCAACACTATGGTTTAACAGTGGTCATGTATGGATGTGAAAGTTGGACTATAAAGAAAGCTGAGCACCGAAGAATTGATGCTTTTGAACTGTGGTGTTGGAGAAGACTCTTGAGATTCCCTTGGACTGCAAGAAGATCCAACCAGTCCATCCTAAAGCAGATCAGTCCTGGGTGTTCATTGGAAGGACTGATGTTGAATCTGAAACTCTAATACTCTGGCCACCTGATGCGAAGAGCAGACTCATTTGAAAAGACACTGATGCTGGGAAAGATTGATGGCAGGAGGAGAAGGGGATGACAGAGGATGAGATGGTTTGATGGCATCAACGACTCGATGGACATGGGTTTGGGTGAACTCCAGGAGTTGGTAATGGACAGGGAGGCCTGGCGTGCTGGGATTCATGGGGTCGCAAAGAGTCGGACACGACTGAGGGACTGAACTGAACTGAACCCCTTCTAAGTCATAGTGCAAACCCAATATAAAATAAGCATTTTTATTGTCATAGTAGGATGAATCAAGTACATTTCCCCCCTGCTCTTTGTTGAGGATTTTAGGCAACGGTTGTCTCTCTCACTCTTTGTGTGTATGTGTGTCTCCTCTCTATCTCTCTGTTCAAAGTAAATTTAGCAATATGTTTTAATACCTGTATATATATAATCCACCTTACCTTTAATAATAAGCTGAAAAATTACTTAGAAAATGACTTTCAGCTTACTAAATCTCTTTCTTTTCTTCAGGAAGATTTTACCTAACCCTTCAGTTCAACTGCAGCTGAAGGTTAGAATTACTTTGCCATTCTTGCTTACTTCAGTATTTTAACTGTTATCAATAATTTTGTGCTTTAAATTTTCCTCAGTACATAATGCTTTAATACTGTTTTTAATATTTACTTCCCTAGGGATATAAAATAATTTTTGGTATCTCATATCCATTTTAATGTGTAAAGCATCATGAATAATTAAACTAAATAATCATGCATCTTTGTGCTAAAAGGAACAATTTTAAAATTAACAAGTAAAGCACACTTAATGATACTCTTAAATCTATTTTCAAAAGTCTCCCTTTGAAGTATGCTACATATCTGCCTATTCTAAGAAAATGCAAATGAAAACAAGTGAATTATGAACAGCAGTGTTAATCTGATGCCATTGCAATAATAATTATTATGGAGAGAAGATCTAGACCTTTTGTCCCTAAAAACCTATAAATTTATAAAACTTACAGAATTGGATACATGAATATGAATCTATGAGTATAAACTAATAGATTAGTACAAATAATTACTAAACTCAAATACACATTTGTATACACTAACTGATATAAGACATCCATCAGGTAATAAGTCATTCTCTCAAGTACTGAATTGATAATGTTAATTCTCAAAGTCAAAGCATCTCTCACTTCAAAATATTCATATATTGAGCAATATTCCATATATGAAATTTCTTGTACAATTGTTTCATCTTCAAAGGATTCATTTTCAAATGACATTTACCTAAATTTTCTCACAATAAAATAAGTATAAACTTTGAATTAACATTTTGGTGTTCAAATTTTAGTGTTCCCCTTTCATAATTATATGGTCATTGGAAATGCATTTGGTCTCTACAATTATTACATCTATTAGATATATATGTTCATAATAGCTAGAGTTGCTGAAAGTTTCTAAAAGAATTTAAAAGAAAATTCATTCGGAAGCTATTGGTAAGCATTCATATAGAGTAATTTTTAAAGTTTTGTCATACTATTAGGGCGACTATTAAGGAAAAGATATCAGTTAATTCTAGATAAGTGATGTAATCTTTGCTATTGCTGGTGTTTAGGCACTAAGTCATGTCTGACTGTTGGCAACTCCATGGATTGTAGACCATCAGGCTCCTCTGTCCTCGGGATTTCCCTGGCAAGAAAGGAGTAGATTCCCAGGGGATCTTTTCAACCCAGGGACTGAACCTTTGTCTCCTGCTTGGCAAGCAGATTCTTTACCGCTGAGCCATCTGGGAAGCATCACCAATTTAATCTTTACTACATTGGAATATGTGATATAGTTAGATATATTTAATGATATGTTTATAAACATAAAATCTTCAGCTCTTCATACATCCTGTTTAAGACATAAAATCTTGCCCTTCCACACGACTTTCATAACAAAACATGGGTATGTGCAGGTGGTTCCTTAGAATTTTTCCAGATTCTTTTTCTTCTCTCATATTCTGTATAGCCTTAGAGTACACTCTATGGTATAAAACCCTTGATCGTACACAAAATAACTTGTAACACAGGAATAAAAGAATTGGGCAGTTAGCCATTAGATGGCATGATTTTTCTTCTTGGAAAAATCATGCCATCTAATGATTGGAATGATTATTAGATGGCAAAGATGTGGAATATATCTCAGGTTTTAACACAAAAGTTTTCCTAAAAGAACAATTTGTACCCATCTACTTATAAAACATCATTTAAGAATCACTAGATACAAGGAAATGTGTAGATTTTCTAATTAAGAATATGAAAAGACAGAAGGAAAGCTTGATTATACAACGTGATTGAAATTACTGTTCTAGTTATCCATCAAATGCCTTGTATTTTATTTATTCAGTTATAATCCTTGTATTGTGACTTATGAATAATTTGATAAACTACTCTTTAATGAGTTTAGGTGAGTTGGCAATAACCTGTTAGGATATAAGATTTGCAATTGACTTTTAGTAAAATATTTTAATTCACAAGAGAAATTCTCTTGATGGAAAAGTCTAATGATATTGCAGGCTGCAGTGTGAAATGTTACCCAGATCATTCCATAGAAAAGTTGTTAGTACTACTTTGGTAAGCCATTCATTAAATCAACAGATATTTACTTAATGGCATCTTTGTATAGTCCTTCTTTAGCTAGTCATCACTTAAGGTTGCATTGGTTAGTAGTATTATCACAAAAGTGACCATCTATTGAAACTGAATATCTCTTTAGGAACATGTCCAATTTATTGTGGGTGGTTTAGCAAAGTATCACTCCCATATTTTCTTCTGTATTTACTTCTATAAGCATATATGTTAAACTGCATTGTGTAAACAAACATATAAAAACAGATTCTACCAAATCTTAGTTTGAAAATAAATCATGGAAAAATAATGCTTATTTTATATACCAAAAAACTCTCAGTGAATTGTTAATGTAAGATGTACAATTGTACTCATCTCACACACTAGCAAAGTAGTGTTCAAAATTCTCCAAACCAGGCTTCTACAGTACATAAACTGTTATCTTCCAGATGTTCAAGTGGGATTTAGAGAAAGCAAAGAAACCAGAGATCAAATTGCCAATATCTATTGGATCATCAAAAAAACAAGAGAGCAAGAGAGTTCCAGAAAAACATCTACCTCAGCTTTATTGACTATGCCAAAGCCTTTGACTGTGTGGATCACAACAAACTGGAAAATTGTTCAAAAGATGGGAATACCAGATCATCACCTGCTTCCTAGAAATCTGTATTCAGGTCAAGAAGCAACAGTTAGAACTGGACATGGAACAACAGACTGGTTCCAAATAGGAAAAGGAGTATATCAAGGCTGTATATTGTCACCCTGCTTATTTAACTTACATGCAGAGTATATCATGAGAAACACTGGACTGGATGAAGCACAAGCTGGAATCAAGATTGCCGGGAAAAATATCAATAACCTCAGATATGCAGATGACACCACCCTTATGTCAGAAAGTGAAGAAGAACTAAAGAGCCTCTTAATGAAAGTGAAAGAAGAGAGTGAAAAAGTTGGCTCAAAACTCATCATTCAGAAAACTAAGATCATGGCATCTGGTCCCATCACTTCATGGTAAATAGATGGGGAAACAGTGGAAACAGTGACAGACATTTATTTTGGGGCTCCAAAATCACTGCAGATGGTGAATGCAGTCATGAAATTAAGACACTTGCTCCTTAGAAGAAAAGTTATGACCAAACTAGACAGCATGTTAAAAAGCAGAGACATTACTTTGCCAACAAAGGTTCATCTAGTCAAAGCTATGGTTTTTCCAGTGGTCGTGTATGGATGTGAGAGTTGGACTATAAAGAAAGCTGAGCACTGAAGAATTGATGCTTTTGAACTGTGGTGTTGGAGAAGACTCTTGAGAGTCCCTTGGACTGCAAGGGTATCCAAACAATCCATCTAAAAGAAATCAGTCCTGAATATTCATTGGAAGGACTGATTTTGAAGCTGAAACTCCAATACTTTAGCCACCTGATGGGAAGAGCTGACTCATTTGAAAAGACCCTGTTGCTGGGAAAGATTGAATGCGGAAGGAGAAGGGAACGACAGAGGATGAGATGGTTGGATGGCATTACCAACTCATGAACATGAGTTTGAGCAGACTCTGGGAGTTGGTGATGGACAGGGTGGCCTGGTGTGCTGTAGTCCAAGGGGTCACAAAGAGTCAGACACATAAAGCGACTAGACTGAACTGAATGTAAGATTTATTTATGAATATAATCTAATAAGGTATATTTAGTGAGGATAATTTATTAAAGTAAGATTTTTTAGTGAGATTTACTTCTTTCTATATGACACTTCTGTGTTAGCTAGTTTTGTATAGGCACTTTTAAAGAGAAGATCATGATTTTTCTTTTTTTTTCTTTTTTTAATATATTTTCTTTTATTTTTTTATATTTTATTTTATTTTTTAACTTTACAATATTGTACTGGTTTTGCCATATATCAAAATGAATCCGCCACAGGTATACATGTGTTCCCCATCCTGAACCCTCCTCCCTCCTCCCTCCCCATACCATCCCTCTGGTATGGGGATTTTTCTTACTATAATTCTATCTAGTTGAATTTAAGAGCCTGTGTTAACATCTACTGGTTTATGTCAAAGGAAAGGAGAAGAGGCATTCACTTTGATCTTTCAACTTTCTCAGCACAAAATCCTCAAAAGCTTTGTCTATCTCTTTTTACCAGAAGAACCACTGTTCGTAATAAACTGGGAAAAATTACCAATACTAAAATAAGCTAATGTATTCTAGAATTCATGTTCCTTTTGTTCTGAGCGAATTGCCATGTTATGTAAAACCATATAAAATATATATTCTAAATGTTAATGGTTAAGGTACATAATTAGATTGTATTTACTTGTACATTTTTATTTATAGAATGTCTTCTCTAGACAAATTAATTTACAAAAGTGAGTTTACATATATCACAATCTTATACATCTATGTGAAATACCTGGTATTTCTAAAAACAAATTGCAGTAATCTGATTCAGATGTAATATTGACATGAGCCTTCCTTTTAATCTGACTATGTTATCTTGAAACAGCATTTATTTTTGTCTCTTTGTATAGGCTAAAGTAAAGCATAATTAAGTACTTCATATTTCTACTTTATTAGGTTTTTATTTTCGGTACACTTTTTAAAATATTTTACTACCACATTTTGTGTAAGGAAATTGAGCATCGGGCAGATTTGAGGGGTCTCCCAGAACCAATTCCCTGAGAATACCAAGGGGTAACTGTGGTTCTTCAGGAGCCATAAGTGAGGACATTGTTACCCCTACACTCTTGCAAATAACAGTTGGAGGAAATAGAACAGAATAGAGCTCAGAGAAATGATCCATACCTTATGATGAGAAAAAAAAGTGAGGAATCTTTTACAATTTTCTGATTAGATAACCTACGGGCAAAATGATTTATTAATATAAGCGAAAAATAGTTTGTAAAGGTATATTTTAGATATTACTTGCTTTAAAAAGGCAATTGAACTACATAGCCTCCTCAAAATTAATATTCAATTATGTATGTTTTGCCTGGAAAACATAACTGGGCATAGAAATATATTTTTGGAGACAAAAGCAAACAAGTTAGCAGTTGTTCATCAACGCGTGTCTTCACACACTTTAACTGGTGTGTTTGTGTTTAAATCCAGAGCGCCGCAGTTAGTAGCAGCAATGCTTCACACACACTGATTCAACATTTAATTTTTACTAAAAAACCGTAACTGTCTTCCCTCACGGTGTGAATGTGTCTGCCTCTAGGACTAGCATCATGTGTTGAATTCATTACAGTCTTTCATAGGATCCCAGGAGAGTTTATTCACAGATGTAGATTTATTGCCAGCCACCCATAACTGTTTGTTTGGCCTTCCTTGGGAGCACAAAGACAAGGAATTATCCAGTGGAAATAATTCATAGCAGTGTATTAAAAATAATAAGCATTAGTCCTAGTCAGTGATGCTGGAGGTTTATAGATTCTGACAGCTGACTCTGGTTTTGTGGCAGCCCCCAGGATTTATGTGTAATATCATGTCTTTTCAATGTCTCACAGTAGAACTTGAGTTTTTACAGTTTGAAAGAAGGCTCTAGGATGCTGGTACGATAGATCTATGCTATTTATTTTCCCATAAGTATATTTAATTATTCAGTGAAGGATCCATTAAACAATCTCATCTATTTTTAACCAATTAAGTTTACATTAAAGATTTACCATATCATTCTAATAATAGAATGTTCCATGGCACTTAACCAACAAGTACTCAGTACTGTGATTCTGAATCCTATAGTGCATATAAAGATCTAAAGTAAGTATGCTTTCAGAAAAACAGTAAATATATACATAGTTATCACCTTACAAAGACTTAGTAGTTTAAATATAAAGTATTATAAAATTGTATGCCTTTTGACATTCAAGTAATAAATGAAAATATTATTTCGAATTAGAAATCTTTGGATTGACGTTACACATCTTAAAGTCTGATCATGTAAGACAAAGGAGGCAGTACAATAGTAATTCACTGCAGAATACATATTATTTCTGTTTATCATCCAAACATGTTTACTAAAATGTAGGGTTTTTATTTCTTTGTATTACTACATTCCTTGTATTGCTAGAGAAAAATATGAGATTAAAATAATTTATTAGAATAAGATAGTCACAACTATATTTTTTGAATGGTCATAGAATTTATGACCTGAAGAGCTTTTAAAAACCATATATTACATACACTTCATTTTATTAAAAAAAAGAAAGAAAGAAAAAAACAATGCCCATAATGGCTTGTTCAAGGTAACCTAATATTAATAATATGAGAGTTAAATGTCATACCTTTTGGCCTCTTAGTCCTAGGTTATTTCTACTTGTATTGTACTTTATAACCCCACACTCATATTGTATCACTTGCTACATTGCACTCATATGCCGTTTGCTCTACAACTGAATGTCATAATAAATATTCATACATACAGGATATGTTGAAGTTGGTTCCTGTTACTTCCTGTATTCCTAGGAGGAAGAATGCAACTTTGCCATAATATTGACTTCCAGTAAGCTTATGTCTTGACTTTGACATATATTTAATTTTAAGCCTACTTACAAAACAATAGCTTCCATCTATGTCTAAGATTGCTTTTTCTTTTTGAAATGGGCATATAGCTAGTGTTGTTTTCCTGTTGATAAATTATTTCCCTGTACCTTTTTAATCTTTTTCAACCCCTTCTCACTTTGCTACGCATGATGTCAGTTTGGAGTCAGTAGATATCAATGTGAAAAACTAGGAAACAAAATAAGAAAAAAAAAATCTCATGAGTGTTTAACTGCTGTGGGAACAAAATCAATGATACAGCTAACTCTATCTTTATTGTTATATACTGGAATTACAACATTCTGCTGTAAACTTCAGATAATATGAGAATTTCAGTGTGAAATGAAGATTTCCACAGATAGTTCTTTCACTAATTTGTCTTTTGTTCATGGGTAACTTTTAGAAGCATACGATTCACAATTCCAGGAATACTTTTTTGTATATTCATTACTATTTTTATACAACTCCCACATGTTTTTATATATATTGAATAGTGTGTATATATATATGTGTGTGTGCATTTAGAGAGATACATAGTTTTGAAATACATGTTTAATAACCTATCAGTATATAATTGGCATTATCTATGGTTGGATTTCCTGGAAGCAGATTCTGAGGCAAAATTTCAAGTACGCATAATTTATTGAAGAAGAGCTCCCAGGAATAGGAATATGAGATTTAGCAAATAAAACCATGGCATGCCTAGTGAAATCTGAATTTCAGATAAACAGCAGATATTTACATGAAATATTCAGGACATACATCTACTAAAATAATATTCTTTTTTTTTTTTTTTTTTTTGAAATTAACATTTACCTCAGAGTCCTTCTTTTTAATCTGATGACCCTAGTTAAGAGAGAGGTAGTAAAGACAGATTGGGGAAGGGAAAGAGCTAAGCAAAATTGCAGTATTAATGCAGTATAAAGTGCAGCCTGGATCCAGGCTTCACCTGAACCTTTGGCAGTGCTGATTGTATGGGCGGTCTGAATTACCCCCATGAAGTTGGTCCCACACTGAGTCTGAGCTTTTGTACTAGCATGGCTTAGTGAGTGGCTGCAGACTGTAGGAGAGAGGTGGGATTGTTGTTGTTTAGTCACTAAGTCGGGTCTGACTCTTTGTGACCCCTCAGACTGCAGCAAACCACACACTTCCGTCACTATCTCCCAGAGTTTGCTCAAACTCATTTCCTTTGAGTTGGCAATACCATTCAACCATCTCACCCTCTGTTGCCCCATTCTCCTCCTGCCCTTAGTCTTTCCCAGCATCAGGGTGGTCTCCAGTGAGTTGCTTCTTCACATCAGGTGGCCAGAGTGTTGGAGCTTCAGTATCAGTCTTTCCAGTGAATATCCAGGGTTGATTTCCTTTAGGGTTGACTGGTTTGATCTCCTTACTGTCCAAGGGACTTTCAAGAGTCTTCTCCAGCACCACAGTTCCAAAGCATCAATTCCACAGCACTCAGTCTTTTTTATGATCCAACTCTCACATTCATACATGACTATTGGAAAAACTATAGCTTTGACTATATGGACTTTTGTCAGCAAAGTGATATCTCTGCTTCGTAATAGTCTAAGATGGTCATAACTTTTCTTCCAAGGAGCAAGTAAGGGTCTTCTAATTTCATGGCCACGGTCACCATCTGTAGTGATTTTGGAGACCAAGAAAATAATATCTGCCACTGTTTCCTTTTTTTTCCCCATCTATTTACCATGAAGTGATGAGAGCAGGTGCCATGATCTGGTTTTTTGAATGTTGAGTTTTAAGACAGCTTTCTCACTCTTGTCTTGCACCTTCATCAAGAGGCTCTTTAGTTCCTCTTTGCTTTCTGCCATTAAAGTGGTATCGTCTGCTTATGTAACATTGTTGATATTTTTCTTGGCAACTTGATTCCAGCTTCTGATTTATCCAGCCCAGCATTTTGCATGATGTCCTCTGCACAGAAGTTAAATAAGCGGGGTGACAATATACCGCCTTGATGCACTGCTTTTCTAGTTTTGAACCAGTCCATTTTTCCATATCTGGTTCTAACTGGTGCTTCTCCACCTGCCTACAGGTTTCTTAGGAGACAGGTAAGGTAGTAAAGAATTCCCATCTCTTTAAGAATTTTCCACAGTTTGTTGTGATCCACACAGTCAAAGGTTTTATCATAGTCAATGAAGCAGAAGTTGATGTTTTGTTGGAATTCGCTTCCTTTTTCTATGATCCAGTATATGTTGGCAATTTCATCTCTGGTTCCCCTGACTTTTCTAAATCCAGCTTGTACATTGGTTCACATACTATTAAAGCCTAGCTTGAAGGATTTTGAACATTACCTTGCTAACATGTGAAATGAACCCAACTGTACAGTAATTTGAACATTCTTTGGAATTGCCCTTCTAACCTCCTGGATGGATTACTCCCATTTCAACAAGGGCAAGTCTCTAGAGAAGGTGGTAGCTTTGAGTGTTTAGTGGGTTGCTGCTGCTGCTGCTGCTAAGTTGCTTCAGTCGTGTCTGACTCTGTGCGACCCCATAGACAGCAGCCGACGAGGCTCCGCCATCCCTGGGATTCTCCAGGCAAGAACACTGGAGTGGGTTGCCATTTCCTTCTCCAATGCATGAAAGTGAAAAGTGAAGGTGAAGTCGCTCAGTCATGTCAGACTCGTAGCGACCCCATGGACTGCAGCCCACCAGACTTCTCCATCCATGGGATTTTCCAGGCAAGAGTACTGGAGTGGGGTGCCATCGCCTTCTCCGGTGTAGTGGGTAGCAATCACATTAAATACAGACATATTTAAGTGTTTAGGTGTATAAATCTACCAAAGTACCTCATCTTCCTTGCCAAATATAAAATACCTAATTTCGTCCTATCATACAGACTCTGGTTACCAAGAAATCATAAGGAATGCCTTATTGTAGCAGGCATTTAAGGCATCTCATAATTAAATGTTTAAGACAGTTGCATCCTCTGCTTATTATTGTTACAGAACTTTGATTGCATGATTTATTGAACAGAGTGAGATAACTAGGTTATTAGCTGTTCCTAAGAGTTATACTCTCTAAATCAGTTTTAATTTGTGTAAACACTATATAAGAGTTTTAACTGGAGTAACCAATTATGTTGTAATATCTTTGGGTTGTTTATTTCTACTGATGTAAATTTTTCATTTCTGTACTTTTTAATGTTAATTTCAAAGATATTTAGGTCTTAGCAGAATATGCTATGTATGTGGGTCTCTTGTCTTTCCAAGTGGTGCTAGATCTGCCTGCCAATGCAGGAGACATGAAACATGGGTTCAATCCCTGGGTTGGGAAGATCCCCTGGAGGAGGAAATGGCAACCCGCTCTAGTTTTCTTGCCTGGTGAATCCCATGGGCAGAGAAGCCTGGTGGGCTACAGTACAAAGGGTCCCAAAGAGATGGGCAAAACTGAAGCAACTTAGCGCAGCACAGCACAACACATCGGTCTCTATGCTAAGTGACATTTGCCTGGTCAAAGGACAAGAGTTGGCATCTAAGCAGCTGAAAACAGGTCAAAAGAATACAACAAAGGCAAAATTGAGATAAGAAAAAGGAGAAGGCCAAATGAATTTCAATAGAAAATGACTGATTTCAAGTGATGAAAACAGGAAACAACAAGTTCAAGCTCAGACTGAAGCCTCAGGTGCATGGAGTCAGGTATAGACTCTAGTGGAAACAAAGTACAGAGGTGAGGGCAAGTTAGAGAGGAATTATGAGATACGTTATGAAGGGTCGTTCTGGGGAAGTTTACGTGTGACTGGGACTACCTGAATTGAATTTCTGAAGCTTGCTCTAAAGGACCAGAAATTAAAGGGCTGCCGCACTCACAGAGAAATTGTTTTAAAATGTTTAGTATTTCAGGAAATGCAATATCGTTCATCAAACTTCCCATCTAAATAACATTTTGTATTATTTAAATAAATCAAGTAACTTATCTTGTTAAATATTATATATTATATTTTTAATATTATATATTATAAAATTAAAATACATTTCTTCATAAGAATTTAAATTATGAAAATGTGCAGGAAGAAATTTGTCTTTAGTTAATCATTCCAAGGCAACAATTATTAACCCTTTTTTACTCTCTTCCTGACTTCTTGCTGTGTATATTATTTTTACATAATTTTAATCAATTGGTGTATATAACATTAAATATGCTGATTAAAGTTTCTGTTCTTCCTGATTATAAATAAATATTTGCTTATTGCAAGTAATAATTAGAAAACATAGAAACAAATGTAATGAAGAAATGTAACTCAGAACCTAAAATAAAAATTGCTGCTAATTCAGTATTTCAAGTTGTTTCTTATTACTGAAGACTTTAAAAATAGTGAATATAATAATTAAAAATAAATTTTATTTTCACAATGAAAAAATATGATGATCTCTTGGTGTGTGAAAGGATGAACTATTTTAAATTCTATTACAGCAAGTTCTATTTTTAAAAACCTAGCTATTATTTTTACAAGATAGAGAACTAAACAGCATGTAATATTGTGTTAAAAGGTCATCAACAAATCAAGAGAACCTATGAGATTTGAGATTTGTGAAGGGTAATGAAGCTCATTGAAAAGCAGAGACGTTACTTTGCCAACAAAGGTCCATCTAGTCAAGGCTATGGATTTTCCTGTGGTCATGTATGGTTGTGAGAGTTGGACTGTGAAAAAGGCTGAGTGCCGAAGAATTGATGCTTTTGAACTGTGATGTTGGAGAACACTTGAGAGAGTCCCTTGGACTGCAAGGAGATCCAACCAGTCCATTCTGAAGGAGATCAGCCCTGGGATTTCTTTGGAAGGACTGATGCTAAAGCTGAAACTCCAGTACTTTGGCCACCTCATGCGAAGAGTTGATTCATTGGAAATAACTCTGACACTGGGAGGGATTGGGGGCAGGAGGAGAAGGGGATGACAGAGGGTGAGATGGCTGGATGGCATCACTGACTCAATGGACTTGAGTCTGAGTGAACTCCGGAAGTTGGTGATGGACAGGGAGGCCTGGCCTGCTGCGATTCATGGGGTCGCAAAGAGTCGGACACGACTGAGCGACTGAACTGAACTGAACTGATGAAGCTCAGGAAAACCATTGTCTGTAACATGAAGAGTAGAGTCTCCCTCTCTATGTCACACCTTTGTTTTTGTTCATGGGTTCTGTATGAAACAAAAAATCCAAATGAATTCCTGAGTTTGATATCCCAGATGATAAAGTAACAACAGCCATTTATAATGTTGGAACATCAGAATATATTGCTAATTCTATAACAGTATATAGAATCCCCAAACTCTATATAATTTACGCATGTGTAAATGTAAGCTCAGTGTCAGAGACACAGAATATCATTTATAGGAGATGATCTTAAGGAAAAAACACTGGTCAAGAAACAGTAATTCAAAGAATTATTACTTATCAAAATTGAGTGTCTAGTTCTTCTGAAGTTAAATAATTTGCCAAGTTATAACCAGAAAAATAACTCAGACACACATAAAAATCAACATGTATTCTAATATTTTAAAAACTAATTTTCTACTTGATTTATAGACTCATAATGTAAGAGCTAGAAAAGGGCTTAGAGATCATCTATCTAGTTCAGAGGCTTTTAAACTATCCTTAATAGAGCGTACAGATTTCACCAAGGAGACATCAGGGTATGATGCTGATATCTACTGAGTGTTCTAGTTCCTCTGCTCCCATTGGAACCAAAGCCCATCTACTTTGTAGCCCGTGTATACTGGACTTTTGCCTGGAATTTTATGTGGGAAAAAAAAAAAAAAAGTTTTAGATGATTTAATAAGGAGGTGAAATTTTCAGATTTCATTTGAGCATATTTTACATTATATGTGAGAAATTAATGGTCATTGCAGTCAAGTTCACATACTGGTTAATTCAAAACCAACACTAAATTTTCCAAAAGTGCTAAGTTCTTTCCTCTGCACTTCTTCACTGTGTGCACTTGAAGATCTGTCTTCTGAAAATTCTAGAAGAGTATTCTGCTCACTGAATCATAATTTTGTGTAGGAAATATACAGAGTAGTTTGGGGTATGCAGAACGTGAACAGTTCAATCATTATAAACACATGATATTCTTAAATTTTTATGATAAATTTTAATCCCTAAAATTCATTTCTATGGTTGGGAACATTATAACTTTGATAACTTCTGCTTAAAGTCTAAAAAAAAAATGTTTCAGGCTTATTACTGAAAAATAAATACATCACTTCATTTCAGTTCAGTCACTCAGTCGTGTCCGACTCTTTGCGACCCCATGAATCGCAGCATGCCAGGCCTCCCTGTCCATCACCAACTCCCAGAGTTCACTCAAACTCCTGTCCATCGAGTCAGTGATGCCATCCAGCCATCTCATCCTCTCTAGTCCCCTTCTCCTCCTGCCCCTATTCCCTCCCAGCATCAGGGTCTTTTCCAATGAGCCAACTCTTCACATGAGGTGGCCAAAGTATTGGAGTTTCAGCTTTAGCATCATTCCTTCCAATGAACACCCAGGATTGATCTCCTTTAGGAAGGACTGGTTGGATCTCCTTGCAGTCCAAAGGACTTTCAAGAGTCTTCTCCAATACATCACTACTACCATTTAAAATATACAAAATCATTCAGCAGACTAAAAATAAAAAAGCTTTTGACTGAGTTAACCTACCCTTCCAGAATCTTTGTACCTTTATCTGTCTTGTGAGCCAAGAATTAACTAATATAACATAATTCTTTCTATCCTGTGTTGTTAAGGATACTATACCTTGCAAATTGCAAGAAATGCTCATTTAAACTAACTTAATCTGTGAGGAAATTTATTATCACATATATAGAAATTGCAGAGATATGGTAGATATTGAGGTTTGTTAGTTCAGCAGTTCAATTACGTTTTGTATGACCCAAGATCTCTCTATTTTAGTCTAGTGCTCTCAGGGTTGATGACATTTTTTTAGACATTCAAGATGTCTAAAGAAGTTCTGAGTGTTATATCCAAATCCAGGGATGTCCATAGATAGTGGGACTAAAGGTAACTACCTAGTCTTTCTTATAGAAGATATCAGTGCTTTTGTAGAAGAAATCCAGCTGACTTACCATCATGTCTTATGGATTAGAGTTCACTCACATGAATATACTTTTACCAATCAATGCAAGGAAGATGAACTGAACTAACTTTGCCTTCTATGGGGACTGCATATAGGTTCAGTTTACCATGAAATGCATAGCTGTGTGCATGGTGCATGGGAGTAGCCACGTGGATAAAATCTAGAATCTATGACTAAAGAGAGAGCAGGAATGGGTGATGATTAGGCAAATATCCGTGTCCACTCCACAATGCTCGCAGCATATGGCTATGTTTATAATCAGCAATTATGAATGGTAATGATATCAGACAATGTAAAACTAATCTGAATTTGAATAGAATTCTCAAATGTCACTCTAGGCATTCCTACCCAAGCCTTCTCTAACCATTTAAACCTTTGTTAGAAATCAGCTGAAAATAGCGAAACAGATTTGCATTGGTAATACTAATCTGCATACTTTCAATGAGTTAAATATTTAGGCATCGTGATGCTTAATGATACATTGATTAGAGAGAAAATTAAAAGCTGAAACCAAGTAACCAAATGACCTCAGGAATTTGGCATAGATAATGACTAAAGCCTTTGCCAAACTGCAGACCTTCCCTGTCTTTAACCACTTGGAGGCTTTAGCCAGCTCTTATATTCAGTTCAGTTCAGTTCAATCGCTCAGTCGTGTCTGCCTTTCTGTGACCCCATGGACCGCAGCACACCAGGCCTCCCTGTCCATCACCAACTCCTGGAGTTTACTCAAACTCATGTCCATTCAGTCGGTGATACCATCCAACCACCTCATCCTCTGTCATTCCCTTTTCTTCCTGCCCTCAATCTTTCCCAGCATCAGGGTCTTTTCAAATGAGTCACCTCTTCCCATCAGGTGGCCAAAGTATTGGAGTTTCAGCTTCAACACCAGTCCTTCCAATGAGCACTCAGGACTGATTTCCTTTAGGATGGACTGGTTAGATCTCCTTGCAGTTCAAGGGACTCTCAAGAGTCTTCTCCAACACCACAGTTCAAAAGCATAAATTCTTCCATGCTCAGGTTTCTTTATAGCCCAACTCTCACATCCATACATGACTAATGGCAAAACCATAACCTTCAATAGATGGACCTAGGTTGGTAAAGTAATGTCTCTGCTTTTTAATATGCTGTCTAGGTTGGTCATAACTTTTCTTCCAAGGAGTAAGGGTCTTTTAATTTCATGGCTGCATTCACCACCTGAAGTGATTTTGGAGCCCCCCAAAATAAAGTCAGCCACTGTTTCCACTGTTTCCCTATCTATTTCCATTGAAGTGATGGGACTGGATGCCATGGTCTTAGTTTCCTGAATGTTGATCTTTAAGCCAACTTTTTCATTCTCATTTTTCACTTTATCAAGAGGCTCTTTAGTTTTTCTTCACTTTCTGCCATAAGGGTGGTATCATCTGCATATCTGAGGTTATTGATATTTCTCCCAGCAATCTTGATTCCAGCTTGTACTTCATCAAGCCCAGCGTTTCTCATGATGTACTCTGCATATAAATTAAATAAGGAGGGTGACAGTATACAGCCTTGATGTACTCCTCTCCTACTTTGAAACCAGTCTATTGTTCCATGTCCAGTTCTAATTGTTGCTTCCTGAGCTGCATACAGATTTCTCAAGAGGCATGTCAAGTGGTCTGGTATTCCAATCTCTTGAAGAATTTTCCACAGTTTGTTGTGATCCACACAGTCAAAGGCTTTGGCATAGTCAATAAAGCAGAAGTTGATGTTTTTCTAGAATTCTCGTGCTTTTTTGATGATCCAGTAGATGTTGGCAATTTGAACTCTGGTTACTCTGTCTTTTCTAAAACCAGCTTGAACATCTGGAAGTTCACAGTTCATGTATTGCTGAAGCCTGGCTTGGAGAATTTTGATCATTACTTTATTAGCGTGTGAGATGAGTGCAATTGTGTGGTAGTTTGAACATTCTTCATTACCTTTCTTTGGGATTGGAATGAAAACTGACCTTTTTCCAGTCCTGTGGCCACTCCTGAATTTTCCAGATTTGCTGGCATATTGAGTACAGCACATTCACAGCATCATCTTTTAGGATCTGAAATAGCTCAACTGGAATTCCATCACCTCCACTAGCTTTGTTCATAGTGATGTTTTCTAAGGCCCACTTGACTTCACATTCCAGGATGTCTGGCTCTAGATGAGTGATCACACCATCGTGATTATCTGGGTCATGAAGATCTTTTTTGTACAATTCTTCTTTGTATTCTTGCCACCTTTTCTAATACCTTCTGCTTCTGTTAGGTCCATACCATATCTGTCCTTTATTGTGCCCACATTTGCATGAAATATTCCCTTTGTATCTCTAATTTTCTTGAAGAGATCTCTAGCCTTTCCCATTCTATTTTTTTCCCTCTATTTCTTTGCCTTGTTCACTGAGGAAGGCTTTCTTATTTCTCCTTGCTGTTCTTTGGAACTCTGTATTCAAATGGGTATATCTTTCCTTTTCTCATTTGCTTTTCGCTTCTCTTCCTTTCACAGCTATTTGTAAGGCCTCTTCAGAGAGCCATTTTGCCTTTTTGCTTTCTTTTTCTTGGGTTATGTCTCTTGTACAGTGTCATGAACCTCTGTCCATAGTTCATCAGGCACTCTGTCTATCAGATCTAGTCCCTTAAATCTATTTATCACTTCCACTGTGTAATCGTATGGGATTTGATTTAGGTTATACCTGAATGGTCTAGTGGTTTTCCCTACTTTCTTCAACTTAAGTCTGAATTTGGCAATAAGGAGTTCATTATCTCAGCCACAGTCAGCTCCCTGTCTTCTTTTTGCTGACTGTATAGAGCTTCTCCATCTTTAGCTGCAAAGAATATAATCAATCTGATTTCAGTATCAACCATCTGGTGATGTCCATGTGTAGTGTCTTCTCTTGTGTTGTTGGAAGAGGGTGTTTGCTATGACCAGTGCATTCTCTTGACAAAACTCTGTTAGCCTTTGCCCTGCTTCATTCTGTACTGCAAGGCAAAATTTGCCTGTTACTTCAGGTATTTCTTTACTTCCTACTTTGCATTGCAGTCCCCTATAATGAAAAGGACATCTTTTTGGGGTGTTAGTTCTAGAAGGTCTTGTAGGTCTTTATAGATGTGTTCATCTTTAGCTTCCTCAGGGCTACTGGTCAGGGCATAGACTTGGATTACTGTGATATTGAATGGTTTGCCTTGGAAATGAACAGAGATCATTCTGTCGTTTTTGAGATTGCATCCAAGTACTGCATTTTGGACTCTTTTGTTGACTGTGCTGGCTATTCCATTTCTTCTGAGGGATTCCTGCCCACAGTAGTAGATATAATGGTCATCTGAGTTAAATTCACCCATTCCAGTCCATTTGAATTTGCTGATTCCTAGAATGTCAACGTTCACTCTTGTCATCTCCTTTTGACCACTTCCAATTTACCTGGATTCATGGACCTAACAATGCATCTTCCTATGCAGTACTGCTCTTTACAGCATTGGACCTTGCTTCTATAACCAGTCACATCCACAACTACTCTTATATTGCCATCATTTAAGTAGTGTTAGCATGGAACCCTGTATGACATTGAGTGGTATGTCAGGAAACCAATATGTATTCTTGAAAATGAAGCTAATGTTGCCATGATTATCATACAAAATAATTTAAATGAGCAGATTGGATGAGAACAATGAAGATATAAAATAGATTATGAGCACTGATAGACAATATTTACTAAAGCCTTATAGGCAACACTTTAAGTGATCAAATATAATTGAAGTTCTGCAACAAATATAGAAGGCAGGTGCTGTTATTATTTGGAGAAGGAAATGGCTGTTATTACTGTTATCATCTTCATTTTATGAATGAGAAAAACCAGTGAGTCACAGAAAGGATGAGAAAGTCATGTGATTAGTAAGTAGCAGGGTGAGTACTACCACCCAAGTAACATAGTATCAGAGCCCACATACTATATTATGCTATTCTGCTAGTACCATAGCATCTTTTCGAATAGAGACATAAAGGAGAAATATATAACTTCAAATGAAGAACTGGCTTTACTGATGAAATGAGAAAGGCATTTATGGACTTACTTATGAAATTATTTGGCAAATTTTAATTTTTTTAATATTCTAGATGCTGCAGAAATGAATGTATACAAGTTATTTTAGTATATCATTTAAATAGTGAGTTAATTTTCTGTTCATAGTATAGTATGTGCTTATTTATATCACTGAATGAAATCTTTTAAAGCTATGTTGCTTCCATTCATTTCCAGACTACATAGTACTTGGAGAATCTGGAAATGCATTTCGTGTAATTTCATAAGAATAGCACCAGAATTCCAAAATCAAATTTATAAACTTATTTTCAATTTGGTTCAATTTTTTTCTCCTAAAAATTATGTCCAATGTTTTTAATAGATGTACAGTGTTCCTAATGAATAAAAAGGTCTTCTTAAATGCAAATGAATAAGTAAATACATTTAACTTAAGAGATTGATAGAAATACTTCTGTCAGTCCTGCATTTTCCTTGTATTACTGAAAAATATTTTTCCTACAAAAACTATTTTTCAGGGTACTGGGAACTTATATAAGACCATATGCATATAAAACCAAAGCTCTTGACAGCCTATATAGAAACCTGTTGGTACCAAAATCTAAGGATGCTCAAGTCACACATAAAATGGCATATTAAAACTGGTGTATTATTTGTATGTAACCAAAATATATCCTGCTGTATACTTTAAATCATCTCTAGATTATATGTAATACCTAGTACAAGGTAAATGCTATATAAATAGCCGTAAGTCTAATGAAAATGCTAGGTAAGCAGTTGTAAGTACAATGAAAATGCTATGTAAATGTATGGCAGTTTCAAGTGTTGCTTTTTGGAATTTTCTGGATTTTTTAACACTATTTTTTCAGCTATAATTGGTTGAATCTGTAGATGCAGGATCTCTGAAAACAGAAAGCCAACTGTAACAAAAACTAAATATTAAGAATCATATAAAGTCCATTTTAAGGTGATAAAAGTTAAAGTGGTTGACAGTAAAATAATAAACAACATATATTTGCTCTGTGCTCAGTTGTGTATGACTCTTTGCAGCCACTGAACTGTAGCCCACCTGGCTCCTCTGTCCCTCTGTCCCTCTGTCCGTGAAATTTTCCAGGCAAGAATACTGGAGTGGTTGCCACTTCCTACTCCAGTGGATCTTCCCAGCCCAGGGATCCAACCTGTGTCTCTTTCACCTCCTGCATTGGCAGTCAAATTATTTACCACTAGCACCACCTGGCAACCCATATATATATGGTAACCCATATATATGTATGGCAAGCCAAATATATATATATATATGGCAAGCCATATATATATTTAATGCAGGCTTAAATCATAAAAGAAAGACTTAAGAAAAGACATCAGGGTAACCACAAATTTCACACATACCTCATTATATTGTGCATCCCTTTATTGCATATTTTAGATACTACATTGAAGATTTGTGGCAAGCCTGTATGAGCAAGTCTATTGTGCTATTTTTCCAAAAACATTTACTCACTTTCTGTCTCGATGTCACATTTCAGCAATTTCTGCTGAAAGCAATTTCAAGTTTTTCATTATTCTTTTATTTGCTATAGTGATCTGTGATCAGTTATCTTTGATGTTACTACTAGGATTCTGAAGGCTTGGTTGATGGTTAACATTTTTTAAAAACAAAGTATATTTTAATTAAGATTTGTACATTTTTAAGACAATGCTCTTGCACACATAATAGACACAGTATAGAATAAACATAACTTTTGCATGCACTGGGAAATAAAAAAAATATTGTGATTCGCTTGTGATATTTGCCTTATTGCGGTAATCTGGAATTGAACCAGCAGTATCTTTGAGGTTTGCCTGTAAATCCCATCAAAGACAGCCTTAAATGACAAAAAGGCAAACTGACGACAGCGATTTTGAAAAACATAATCAACAAAAGGATTGAACTTTGTTTGGAAATGTGCTGAGTGGAAAGAGGTGAGTTATCACTTGACATGGGGCACTATTTGTACCAAGTTAGAACTGCATCAACAGAAAACAACAACAATAACAACTAAATATCCTAAATAGTAGGTGATACGTATGCACACTGAAAAATGACCCTTAATCACTGTTAACCTAAAAGAGTTAATGAAGGAAATGTTTTCTCAGTGTTTGCGCTTTTATATTGACATATAAAACAATGATTAAGCCTTTCTAAAATTAATAGTTTTATAGTGAATAAAATACCATCAGACTTCCCAGGTCACTCAGTGGTAAAGAATTCTTGCCTGGGAAATCCCATGGACAGAGGAGCTTGGCAGGCTGCAGTCCATGGGGGTCGCAAAAGAATTGGATATGACTTAGCAACTAAGCTGCCACCACCAGGTATGGAAATGATAATTACAACAGAATATAGTCAAAGACATGCAGCATTTCTAGGGTAAAATTTTAGAGAATAAATAGAAACATACCTTATAAGACAATATAGAAAAGCAACAGAGCTCTTTCGTTCTGCTAAAATAAATATTCTATTTCTCTCAGTTACAAAACTTTTCCAAAATAATTTGAATGTATGCATTTTTTTTCCTTCAAATTGTATTTCAGTTAATTTATACCGTTGCTTGAAATCAGTGGTAAGAGGGCAAATTAACATCTAATTTGATTCAAATAAGGTTTGCTACTTCGCCTGCCAACCCTTTCAGTCATTTTATTATACCTTAGAAACATTTTATCTAAAGGGGGAAAAAATGATTTAGTGCCACTGGAATTCTAGAATAATCAAGTGGCATTAGCAGCTTGATTTTCTTAGAAATCAGGTTCATTTTTTCCTTGCAACTTAATATCATAAAAATCTAAAGGCAAATGAAATGTTGTAAATTCATAGAACAGTCTCCGTGGGAAAATACTATTAGTGCAGAATTTCTAACCGTGAACAAATTACTGCAATTAGAGATACCTGAGTGGTATTGTAAGGCAGCTCTACCTCACTAAAGTTGTTTGAACCCAGACTTCATGTTCCTTACATTAATCTTAAGATTCTCTGAGTGAATAAAGGAAGATATTTAATGATTATTCATTGAATAAGGTGATTTGATGTCAAAAGGAGTTCTTTGGAGTTTAGACTCTTATAAATTCAGAGCAATTATAGGTCCTCTGGGATATTCAACTACACTTCTAACTTTAAATAAGAGCTGTAAGGAAAATCACTCTAAGCTATCTGTAAAATTAAAACTGTGCTTTTTGAAAAGAATCTTGAATTCTTCACTCTGATATGTCTGCAGAAATCCATAGGTATCAGTATATATTTAATTAAGGATTGTATAGACCCTTAATCCATATTAATCTCCTTCAGGAATTTTTGTCAAGTTTGATTTGATGAAATAATTGAAATAAAGCTGCATAATATAGAAATATGAATTTATGGGTAAGAAAAATAAGTAACCAGGAATGAATCAGAAGTACTACAGAAATCAGGAATTTCTAGGCTACAGTGAGAATAAAGGGGGCGTGAAAACTCTCTAAAGGCCATACAGTGCTCTCTTTTTATTTCTCTCTCTCTTTTCCTGTCTGTCTACCTATAGTTCTCTAAAGAGATTGATAAAAATAGTGTATAATGCATTTTAGCTAAACCTTCAACAGTGAAACTAAATGCTGAACTAAATGCAGAATTACAAAAATCTTAGTTTAAATAACAATGCTTTGAAACACTTTAAAATTTATTTCAAGACTTTCTTTAAAATTTATTGTTTTAAAAATAACTTTTCTTCCCACCAGATTTCCCTGGTGGCTCAGACGGCTACAAAAAAAAAATAAATAAATAAAATCTGCCTGCAATGTAGGAGATCCCAGGTTTGGGAAGATCCCATGGAGAAGAGAATGACAACCCACTCCAGTATTCTTGCCTTGAGAAGCCCATGGACAGAGAACCCTGGCAGACTGCACTCCATGGCATTGCAAGAGTCAGACACAACTTAGTGACTAAACCATTACCAAGTGACTAGCACTTTACTTATAGTACTTGGTAGCTTCTCAAATCTAAATCTTTAGAACTATCCTTATAAAATTTGAAGTTCTTAATTAATATACTTGGATAAAGACCTAGAATCAGTTTTTACCAAGCTTTTCAGGAAGAATTGTACAACAGATGAAAGAATTAGAGTATCTCTAAAGACAGACAAACTCTCGAAATAATACAGTAAATTTAACAAAAATGAATATAACATCTAGTATTTTGCTTCAATAAATTAATCTTATGACATAGACTCTCATAAATTGAGTTTACATACAGAGTATAATTTATCTGATAATAATGGCTTTTTCCAATTAGAAAAAACATATATACACTCATGTGCACACACACACACACACACATGTATACAGCACTCCCTGCCCTTAGTTTATAACCTATTGGAGGATATGAAGATATGATGATCCAGTGTAGTATGGCCTTGACTGTGAAAGAATCAGGGTCATAAGTAGAGAAGAAGCACTTCACCTTGTTTGGCCAGAATAAGAAATGCCTTTGAGAGTGATGACACTTACATTGTGTTTTAATAGTGCTTCTTGACTGCATAATAAGATATATGGATGAGACAAATAGGAGCTAAAGTTGGGAAAGTGGAGAGGTCGTTATCATCAGAGTCCCAGTATGGAATGCTAAAGTTGTTGGCCTTTATCTTGTGCCTGATGAAAAAGCTGTCCTGTTATTTAAGCTGTGGAATGGCGTGTGTATTTTAGAAAGGTTGCTTTAGAAACAGAGTATAAAACAGACTGTGGAGAGATGCTAGGGTTTTTAAGGAGTCCTAAATGATAAGAGACTGGGGAAAAAAGACATCTGTATTTAAATATTTCATAGTGTCATGTATCTCTGTATTATAATTTCACTTTTTTTCATAGAAGAAAATGAACCATGTTACTTTCACTTCAAAGATCTAATCTGGACTGATGCTTTTCTGATTTGTTCTGTTTTTGATTCCTGCTAAATGCTGCTAGAGCCTATTTTAAGGAAAAAGAAAGAGGCTGAGTAGCTAAACCATGAGAACTTTTGGGGGCTGCAGGTAAAAGATTATTTGTAACTAGATTAATTTATGAACTCCACATAGTATCGCACTGAATTTAGGGTTTGGAAACACTGCATTGTGTTTACATACTTAAGAAATCTGGGTTGATTCTAAAAGGTATAGGCTCTCATTCTAGTGTAAATTTGCAATCTGATGGTAATTAGAAAATTCAGCAAAAAGTTTCTAATAGATACGTATTTACTATCATTGTCATCATTGTGACAAATATGTTTGTGCATAAGCTGAAGCTGCAATACTTTGGCCACCTGATGCAAAGAGCTGATTCATTAGAAAAGACCCTGATGCTAGGAAAGATTGAAGGCAGGAGGTGAAGGGGATGACAGAGGATGAGATGGCTGGATGTAACAATTTACATAGTTAATATTTAACATGGTTAATATTTGAGGCACAGTTATTTGATTTATCTATTGATTCATATTTATATCCATTAATTACTTGCTTTACCTGTAAGTATATTTATGTGGATACAGATATATTTTTAAAATAAAATTTTAAGTTATGGAAATTTTGCCCCTTCCCATTTTGCCAGTCAATTATATAAACACTGATATTGTAACATCTCGGTAAACATTATTTGAATCTCTGGGGGTTTTGATTGCTATGCTTAGGTCATAATATGCATAGAGAGTATTCTGTCTGGATCTTTTTGTTTTCACAGTTGTCCCCATTTGATTATGAGCAGTTATGCTGCTGCATAAACATTACAGCTTGCCATGATAGCTTCTTTTTTCTTGCATGTTCATGAAGAATTTACTACGTAAATACTTTTAATGGGAAAATTCTATTTACTGTTAAAATTCCAAGTGTCATATATATTTTTCAGAGCAATAATCACTGTAGTTAAAAAACAGCTTATGTATTGTCTTATTTAGTGTGGAGAACCCAGCTGGTATGAATGAGAACCATAATGTCTCAATTAAAATAAACACAGCCATAAACAACATATCACCAAATACAAATGCATTAGTAGAAGAATTGCTTCCAGACAGGAGCTGTATATTTTGAATGAATGGTACAATGTAGAGAGACCAGGTGTGCATTTATCTTATGGAGGGAAATGCCAAATTTAAAATAATGTTTAATAAAATCTAGAATAGTTCTGTTTGAAGAAAAATTTGTTGATTCTAAGTAAAACCAGATAATCATCATGATAAAGCTCAGAAGCTCATGCTTATTTCAAAATCAGAGTATTTACAGTATAAATTACTTTTTTAACCTCAAAAATATGACATATGATTCATTACATTAATGACTTTAACGAGAGATACAGTGGTGACATATCCCCCAGGGTTCATACATTCAAGATAAGATCCTAGTTGATAAGTGAACTTACTATACTTATTGGAATATAAAGGATAGAGAGAGCACCTGTAGACTGAGTTTCAGAAAGGCTTCATGAAAGACTTTCAAGTGAGTCTGGAGTGATAGGTAAGATTTCCGACATAAATCACAGCAGGATCCTCTATGACCCACCTCCCAGAATATTGGAAATAAAAGCAAAAATAAACAAATGGGACCTAATTAAAATTCAAAGCTTCTGAACAACAAAGGAAACTCTAAGTAAGGTGAAAAGACAGCCTTCAGAATGGGAGAAAATAATAGAAAATGAAGCAACTGACAAAGAACTAATCTCAAAAATATACAAGCAACTCCTATAGCTCAATTCCAGAGAAATAAACTACCCAATCAAAAAATGGGCCAAAGAACTAAATAGACATTTCTCCAAAGAAGACATACAGATGACTAACAAACACATGAAAAGATGCTCAACATCACTCATTATCAGAGAAATGCAAATCAAAACCACAATGAGGTACCATTTCATGCCAGTCAGAATGGCTGCAATCCAAAAGTCTATAAGCAATAAATGCTGGAGAGGGTGTGGAGAAAAGGGAACCCTCTTACACTGTTGGTGGGAATGCAAACTAGTACAGCCACTATGGAGAACAGTGTGGAGATTCCTTAAAAAACTGGAAATAGAACTGCCTTATGACCCAGCAATCCCACTGCTGGGCATACACACTGAGGAAACCAGAATTGAAAGAGACACGTGTACCCCAATGTTCATCGCAGCACTGTTTATAATAGCCAGGACATGGAAGCAACCTAGATGTCCATCAGCAGAAGGATGGATAAGAAAGCAGTGGTACATATACACAATGGAGTATTACTCAGCCATTAAAAAGAAAACATTTGCATCAGTTCTCGGGTGGATGAAACTGGAGCCTATTATACAGAATGAAGTAGGTCAGAAAGAAAAACGCCAATATAGTATTAATGCATATATATGGAATTTAGAAAGATGGTAATGATAACCCTGTATGCGAGACAGCAAAAGAGACACAGATGTAAAGAACAGTCTTTTGGACTCTGTGGGAGAGGGAGAGGGTGGGATGATTTGGGATAATGGCATTGAAACATGTATAATATCATATATGAAATGAATCGACAGTCCCGGTTGGATGCATTATATAGGATGCTTGGGGCTAGTGCACTGGAATGACCCAGAGGGATGGTATGGGGAGGGAGGTGGGAGGGGGCTTCAGGATGGGGAACACATGTACACCCGTGGTGGATTTATGTTGATGTATGGCAAAACCAATACAATATTATAAAATAATTAGCCTCCCATTAAAATAAATAAATTTATATTTAAAAAAAAAAAACAGAAACGCATTGTGAAAGACTTTCAAATGAGTCTAGAGTGATAGGTAAGATTTCCAAAGAAGAAAGAGAGAGTACAGACATTGAGAGATGTTAATATAGAATGTGTTAGAAAGATGCTCGTAATAATAGTTTAAGTAAGTTCATGTAGGAAAGTAAATCAGAAAGGTAGAAAGTCTTCAGCTTGTGAAATCCTTTGAATTAAAGACTTATTTAGGACTTTTGTTAGTAAAGTTTTTTTTTTTTTTTAAGACAGTACAAGTCCAAATCTAATGTCTTTGCCTGGGTTCTTAAGCCTGGATTACAAGCTTATATGCTCCTCTTTTCTTAGGGAATACATCTCAAAGAACAAAAAATAAGGGACAAGAGATTGAAGCAGGGGGGGAGAAAGAGCAGGAACTAAGGTGGTCACTTATAAATGTGACTGATGCTTGGTCCTTGATAGGGTAACCCAAGAAACCCTATAAACCGTGTCACGACTATTTCCCATGGAGAGAAAGGAGAAAGTAAGAATAATTTAACCATTTCTTCTCAAGATATATTGACTAAATATTCACCCCATGAATTGTTAATACCCCTACTTTTTTTGGTCCGTAAATTAGGCAAAAAAAAATGAAGCAATGTGAGATTGTACCTATTTGAGGTTGATTAGAGCATAAGCAGAGTTGGAACTAGCAGCAAATGGTGCAAAGAAATGTTTAGGAGATGTCTGATATTATTATGTTTTAGGAAAACTGCATGGTAACATAATTGAGAAAAATATATTACATACAGGATGCCCAATTAGAAAAATATTTAAACAGTTTAGGTAAACATATGAAGATTTTCTTTAGCAGAGTAATATTTGGAGTGGGATTAAAAGAATGACTATTAGAAGACTGAAGTGAAATGAAGTGAAAATCACTAAGTTGTGTCCAACTCTTTGCAACCCTATAGACTACAGTCCGTGGAATTCTTTAGGCCAAAATACTGGAGTGGGTTGCCTTTCCCTTCTCCAAGGGATCTTCCCAACCCAGGGATTGAACCGAGGTCTCCCACACTGAAGGCAGATTCTTTACCATCTGAGCCACCAGGGAAAAATATATCAAGGACTAACAGATGACTGGATATGGGATGATAGAAGGCAACAAAAATGATATCACATTTCTTAGCCTAATTTTAATGGTAACACTATTTTCATAAGAAATAATTTTGTTCACCTTTTTTTTTTCTGGAGCAGATTTTAATGGTAAATATGCTTAGATGTAGAATTCAAAATGCATTGATTTAATTGGTAAAGATTGTCTAACCATGCATATAGAAAGTGTTGCTAAATAGATGATGTAATATTCTGATTTCCACATTTAGTAAATCTATTTTATCCTTCCTATCTCAGAATACAACTACAATTAATAACCTTAATCATTTTTTATGTACCCCAAGGGGTCAGGGTATGGCTTTTTCTCCAAAAGAATCATATCTATTATTTCTGTTTCACAGAAAGAAATGTAAGATTATGCTCTGTGATCAAAAGTTCATTTTGGAGAGTTTCTATAATTTTTTAATGCAAAAATAAACCTCCACCCCACCCCCAAATACAGTAGCTGTGAATTTTTACATGTGACTATTTCATAGGTTGAGATGGAAGAAAATATGGTTCAGGGCTTAAAAACAGAAAATAATGGCTATTATTTCACGGATGCTAACTGAACAACAAATTGATAACTGATATAACCTCCATTCCTGCCAACGTGGCCACTCTGTTCATAAGCCTAACAGACAATGACAGGGATGGCTGGGAAAAGAAGCAGAGTGGTGTTGACAGAATGAGTCATCCTATTCACTTCATTACTAAAATCCTCCTTTGCTGAAGTGAGTAAGCATGTATGTGGGATGCAAATATCCCTGACAGTTGAATATAAGTTCTTTTGTATATTTAAAATAATGTAAAATGATACGGTTGATGTGAGTGATGAGTGTAAAGTTCACTGTGTCTAAGGATTTTAAAAAGACAACTGATGGTCTTCTGCCATCAATTTATTAAATTAAAAATATTTATTTTAATGAATTAGATATTATAATAGGTGATCCCTGCAGGTGGTTTCTGGACTTCCCTGATGTTTCAGACAGTAAAGAATCTGCCTTCAGTGCAGGAGACCTGGGTTGGATCCCTGAGCTGAGAGAGCCCCTAGATAAAGGAATGGCTGCCCATTCCAATATTCTTGCCTGGGAAATTACATCGACAGAAGATCCTGGCAGCCTACGGTCCATGGGATTGCAAAGAGTAGGATATGACTGGCTGAGTGACTAATACACACTTACAGGTGGTTTCCAGATAGAAACGTTTACTTGTGTTGAAATGAACTTGTTTCTTAATTCTCTACTCTAAATCTAAGCTTTATAGTATATAGCTTTAGAGTTTCTCTGGTTTTTTTCTTGTGGTATTACACAGTTTAATGCCATCCAGATGTATTTTCACTATAAGAGCCTGTGCAACATTAAACATATAAGAGCATAAATTATAGGAATTATTTTGTTTCTTTTATGTACATATAACTCCTTTTATGTATGTATAACATTATTTATGGGCTTTATGAGCTTCATACTAGAAATTCCAATAGCAAATGATGGAATTTCTATTGATTTCATAGAAATCAGTAATTCATGAGAAATACTGTATCAGTATTTAATTTGTACTAATTAAATCAGTATCTAATTTGTATCTGTCATTCCATATTCTTTTCTTAACACAGTGGAAGAATCTCTATTTTAATACCTGCAAAGTAGTCATGTTAGGTGCTGAACTGGTATGTTTTTGCCTGTAGTTAGGCTACTACTTCTTGATTTTGCAGCTTTTTGTTTGTGACAAAGACTGCAGTTCGTTCATGTACCAACTCTGTATGCTGTTCTAAGAGCCACTTCAGGGCAAACCCATTTTCCATATGCTCCATTGACTATGTATGCACCTAGTTCCCTCTATTAGAGGGCTCATTTTTTTTTAATATGCTGAGCTGGATTTAGTTCTCTGAAACTTACCTCACCTGATAGAAGTATTCAACTCATCCTTCAAGTCCCATCTTTGTATTTCGTATTTCCCTCTATATCATAAGCTCCCCAAAACAGTAAATATGTGCTATATATGTCTTTATGCCTCACAGCATCTGTTTCTCATATTTGAACAGTATTTTGAGAGGAAGGGCTTCCCTGATAGCTCAGTTGGTAAATAATCTGCCTGCAATGCAGGAGACCCTGGTTCGATTCCTGGGTTGGGAAGATCCACTGGAGCAGGGATAGGCTACCCACTCCAGTATTCTTGGGCTTGCCTTATGGCTTAGCTGGTAAAGAATCCGCCTGCAATGTGGGAGACCTGAGTTCAGTCTCTGGTTTGGGAAGATCCCCTGGAGAAGGAAAAGGCTAGCCACTCCTGCCTGGAGAGTTCCATGGACTTTATAGTCCATGGGGCTGCAGAGAGTTGGACATGACTGAACAACTTTCACTTCACTTGAGAGGAAATGGAAGTGTAATGAGATTACAAGAGTATTGCTAAAATCCTAGGCAATGAAAATGCTAATGATACATTTTTCTTAGATATTTTATTATAGAAAGTATTAGTCATCATAATCAATTATTAAATATTGCTTTTATACTAATATTGTTCTTTTTACATATATATATGTATAAAAATAAATTCACAGTCAGTCCAAGGTAATAAAAAATTGTCCTTAATGCAGAAGAGGAAATGATGTGCCTTTTGAGATGGAAATTAAATTTTTATTTGGGTAATTGCATATTTAAGTTAATACACATGAGGAATTAAATGAGGTTATTTTGAGTCATTTTAGTGATGTGCAGACTCTTACTAAAAAATAGGTTAAACACTAAGGTTTTTTAGGAAACACTGGTGTAGCAATTTAATGGATTACATCTTTAAAATTATAATGAATCATTCCATTGCATTTTAATGTTTTTACTCTAAAATACTCTGATTAACTAGAATGACTTGTTACTGTATCATCTTTTTAAATTAAACCCTATTGTAAGATGGGTTATCTGTTCTAAGTGGTTGCCTTGTTGAACTTAAAATATAAAAGCCATCCAGAGAAATTCAGATGTCTTCTTCCTTCATCATTTATGGTTTATCTCATTCTCTCTGACAGTTTCAAATCAGCAGAAACAAAGTTATAGGCACATGTATAAACTATTCCCTTGCTGCCAACATTTAAATTTCTCTATTTTATTTTAATCACTGCAAATTATTAAATATGCATTACCATTTGTGTCTAGAAGCTGCATATCTAAGTTTTATAAATGTTATCTTTTTTTTTTTTATTTTGTATGTTAAGACACGTTTGTGTGTTAGCTGCTCAGTCATTCCCAACTCTTTGTGATCTCATGGAATGTAGCCCATCAGGCTTCTCTGTCCATGAAATTCTCCAGGCAAGAATACTGGAATGTTGTTGCCATTTCCTTCTGCAGGGGATCTTCCTGATCCAGGGATTGAACCCAGGTCTCCCAAATTGCAGGAAATTCTTTACCATCTAAATACATTTAAGTTTGGTAAAAAAAAAAAAAAAAAAAAAAAAGAAAGAAAATCTAACGCAGCACATTTTCCAAGATGACTTCTAGAACTTGTGAACTGTTTCAAAAAGTTTAGAGAGTACATTCAATAAAGACCCCACACACACACCAAAATTGATAACAAAGCTGTTCATAGACAAGTGAATGTGCTCCATGTCATTATATTTATTCTTTTTTAATTGGAGAAAAGTTGCTTTACAATATTGTGTTGGTTTCTGTTATACAACAATGGAAAACAGCCATAATTATACATATATTCCCTTCATCTTGAGTCTCCATCATATTTTTAAACACAAACAGAAATCTCAGATTCTATCTGGTAAGCTATTAAAATCATCAAAGCCGGGCCACAAGAGCGTAACCCTCGTTTTTGTGTATGAGGAAAATGAGGAGTCCATATTCTATCTGAATTTGATTTTTTTTTTTCCTCCATGGCATTATTGGGAAAGAACAGCTTACTCTGAGGTGTGTGTGTGTGTGTGTGTGCGCTCAGCTGCTCAGTCCTGTCCAACTCTTTGGAGTCCCATGGACTGTAGTCCACCAAGCTCCTCTGTCTGTGGGATTCCCGAGGTGAAAATACTGGGGCAGATTGCCATTTCCTTCTCCAAGAGATCTTCCTGATGGTGGGATGGAACTCATTTTTCCTGTGTCTCTTGTACTGGCAGACAGATTCTTTACCAATTGCATCACCTGGGAAGCCCTGGGAAGCTCTGAGATAAAGATGATAAATAGATTACTGCTTTGTATTAGCCTCAAATTTTTGAATCTTTAAAAAGATCTTAATGATTCTTGCCTTCTAGAGTTTTACTTTATAGATGAAGACTGGCCTGGGTTGCCATGCCCTCCTCCAGCAAATCTTTCTGACCCAGGGATCGACCATGTGTCTCTTAAGTTTCTAGCATTGGCACTAGAATCGCCTGGAAGCCCCAGGGATGAAAGCACTACAAGATAAACATTTGTGTAACCCTGGCAAAAAAGAGTGAATGTGAAGAGTGGGTTTAGGGCTGTGATGTTTAGGATGAGCACTGAAACAAATAATAAAGCCCGATCCGCTTTTAAAATAAGAAAATGCAGGTAAATATTTCTTTATATGAAGGATAAACCAAGTTTGGGTACATTTTATAAAGAAACAAAGGAGCTTTATTTGCTCTCTTAGCCATGAATTTAAAAGACACTTACTCCTTGGAAGAAAAGTTATGACCAACCTAGATAGCATATTCAAAAGCAGAGACATTACTTTGCCAACAAAGGTCCATCTAGTCAAGGCTATGGTTTTTCCAGTGGTCATGTATGGATGTGAGAGTTGGACTGTGAAGAAAGCTGAGCACCAAAGAATTGATGCTTTTGAACTGTGGTGTTGGAGAAGACTCTTGAGAGTCCCTTGGACTGCAAAGAGATCCAACGAGTCCATTCTGAAGGAGATCAACCCTGGGAGTTCTTTGGAAGGACTGATGCTAAAGCTGAAACTCCAGTACTTTGGCCGCCTCATGTGAAGAGTTGACTCATTGGAAAAGTCTCTGATGCTGGGAGGGATTGGGGGCAGGAGGAGAAGGGGATGACAGAGGATGAGATGGCTGGATGGCATCACTGACTCGATGGACATGAATCTGAGTGAACTCTGGGAGATGGTGATGGATAGATAGGGAAGCCTGGTGTGCTGCGATTCATGGGCTTGCAAAGAGTTAGACACGACTGAGCGACTGAAGTGAACTGAACTGATGCCTTCTTTATACTTAAATTAAAAAAAATATAAAAGGGTGAGTGCTGAAAGGGGTCAGGATTACTAAATGTATCTCTCTGGCTTTGACATGCTTGCAAGTAAGACTGGTAACCAGAATAACGAGCCTGTTATCTGACCAATAGGAGATGGCAAGAGTAAACAATGACATTTTAGGAATCAGTGAACTAAAATGGATGGGAATTGGTGAATTTAATTCAGATGACCATTATATCTGTGGATCCCATAGAATGAAATGGAGTATCCCTCTCAGTCAACAGTAGAGTCTGAAATGCAGTTCAGTTCAGTTCAGTTCAGTCGCTCAGTCGTGTCCGACTCTTTGCGACCCCATGAATTGCAGCATGCCAGGCCTCCTTGTCCATCACCAACTCCCGGAGTTCACTCAAACTCATGTCCATCGAGTTGGTGATGCCATCCAGCCATGTCATCCTCTGTCGTCCCCTTCTCCTCCTGCCCCCAATCCCTCCCAGCATCAGAGTCTTTTCCAATGAGTCAACTCTTCGCATGAGGTGGCCAAAGTACTGGAGTTCAGCTTTAGGATCATTCCTTCCAAAGAACACCCAGGGCTGATCTCCTTCAGAATGGACTGGTGGGATCTCCTTGCAGTCCAAGGGACTCTCAGGAGTCTTCTCCAACACCACAGTTCAAAAGCATCAATTCTTCGGCGTTCAGGTTTCTTCACAGTCCAACTCTCACATCGATACACGACCACTGGAAAAACCATAGCCTTAGTACTTGCGTGCAATCTCAAAAATAAAAGAACGATCTCTGCTGATTTCCAAGGCAAACCCATTCAATATCACAGTAATCCGAGTCTATGCTCCAACTACTAATGCTGAAGAAGCTGAAGTTGAATGATTCTATGAAGATCTACAAGATCTAGAACTAACACCAAAAGAAGATATCTTTTTCATCATAGGAGACTGGAATGCAAAAGTAGGAAGTCAAGAGATACCTGGAATAAAGGCAAGTTTGGCTTTAGAGTATAAAATGAAGCAGGACAAAAGCTAACAGAGTTTTGCCAAGAGAACTCATTGGTCATAGCAAATACTCTCTTCCAACAACACAAGATATAACTCTACACATGGACATCACCAGATGGTCAATACTGAAATGAGATTGACTATATTCTTTTCAGCCAAAGATGGAGAAGCTCTATACAGTCAGCAAGACTGGGAGTTGACTGTGCCTCAGATCATGAATTCCTTATTGAAAAATTCAGACTTAAATTGAAGAATGTGGGGAAAACCAGAAGCCCATTCAGGTATGACCTAAATCAAATCCCTTACAATTATACAGTGGAAGTGACACATATATTCAAGTAATTAGATCTGATAGACAGAGTGCCTGAAGAACTATGACACAGGTTTCTAGCATGTATAGGAGGCAGTGATCAAAACCATTCTTAGGAAAAAGAAATCCAAAAAGGCAAAATGGTTGCCTCAGGAGACTTTACCAATAGGCTGAGAAAAGAAGAGAACCAAAAGCAAAGGACAAAAGTAAAGCTATACCTATCTGAATGCAGAGTTCCAAGAAGAGGAAGGAGAGATAAGAAACCCTTCCTAAGTGAACAATGCAAAAAAATAGAGGAAAACAATGGAATGGGAAAGATAAATCTCTTGAAGCAAATTAGAGAAACCAAAGGAACATTTGATGTAGAGATGGGCACATTAATGACAGAAATGGTATGAACCTAACAAAAGCAGAAGTTATTAAGAGGAAGTGGCAAAAATACACAGAAGAACTATACAAAAAAGATAGTGACCCAGATAACAATGAAGGTGTGATCACTCACCTAGAGCCAGACCTCCTGGAGTGAGAAGTCAAGTGGGCCATAGGAAGTGTCACTACCAGTCCAGGTTCGATGCACGATACTGGATGCTTGGGGCTGGTGCACTGGGACGACCCAGAGGGATTGTATGGGGAGGGAGGAGGGAGGAGGGTTCAGGATGGGGAACACATGTATACCTGTGGCAGATTCATTTCAATATTTGGCAAAACTAATACAATTTTGTAAAGTTTAAAAATAAAATAAAATTTAAAAAAAAAGAAAAAATCTAGTGGAGATGATGGAATTCCAGCTGAGTTATTTCAAAACCTTAAAAAAATGTTGTTAAAGTGCTGCATTCAATATGCCAGTAAATTTGGAAAACTCAGCAGTGGCCATAGGACTGGAAAAGGTAAGTTTTCGTTTTAGTCCCAAAGAAGGGCAATGCCAAAGAATGTTCAAACTACCACAATTGAAATGCACTCATTTCTCATTTTAGCAAAGTCATGCTTAAAATCCTCCAAGCTAGGCTTCAACGGTACATGAATGGAAAACTTCCAGATGTTCAAGCTGGACTTAGAAAAGGGAGAGGAACCAGAGATCATATTTCCAAAATCTGTTGGATCATAGAGAATTCCAAAAGAGCATTTACTTTTGCTTCATTGACCCCACTAAAGCCTTTGACTGTGTGGATCACAACAAACTGGAAATTTCAAGAGATGGGAATGCCAGATCAACTTATCTGCCTCCTGAGAAACCTTTTGCAGGTCAAGAAGCAATAGTTAGAACCATACATGGAACAACAGACTGGTTCATATTTTGGAAAGGAGTCCATCAAGGCTGTATAGTGTCACCCTGTTTATTTAACTTATATGCAGAGTACATCATGTGAAATGCTGGGCTGGATGAAGCAAAAGCTGGAATGAAGAGTGCTGGGAGAAATATCAACAACCTCAGATATGCAGATGAAACCACCCATGTGGCAGAAAGCAAAGAGGAACTAAAGATCCTCTTGATGAAGATGAAATAGGAGAGTGAAAAATCTGGCTTAAAATTCAACATTCAAAAAGCTAAGATCATGGCATCTGGTCACATCACTTCATGGCAAATAGATGGGGAAACAGTGGACAACGTGATAGCCTTTATTTTCTTGGGCTCCAAAATCACTGCAGATGGTGACTATAGCCATGAAATTAAAAGACACTTGTTCCTTACAAGAAACAAGTGGCAAATCTGTGGCAAATCTAGACAGAATATTAAGAAGCAGAGACATTATCTTGCTTACGAAGGTTTGTATTGTCAAAGGTATGGTTTTTCTAGTAGTCATGTATGGATGTGAGAGTTGGACCATAAAGAAGACAGAGCCCCAAAGAATTGATGCTTTTGAACTGTGGTGTTGGAGAAGACTCTTTAGAGTCCCTTGGACTGCAAGGAGATCAAACTAGTTAATCCTAAAGGAAATACACCCAAAATATTCATTGCAAGGAGTAATGCTGAAGCTGAAGCTCCAATAATTTGGCCACCTGATGTAAAGAGATGACTCATTGGAAAAAACTCTGCTGCTGGGAAAAGGCAGTAGGAGAAGGGGATGACAGAGGATGTGATGGTTGGATGGCATCACTGACTCAATGGGCATGAGTTTGAGCAAGCTCCGGGAGTTGGTGAAGGACAGGGAAGTCTGGTGTGCTAAGTCCATTGGGTTGCAAAGAGTCTGACATGACTGAGCTACTAAGCAACAATCTGACCAAAACTTAGAGGCAATGGGCTAAGGAAAACTGGACATTTTTTAAGCAATATTGCAAAAGTCTACAGAGGAAAGGTTTTTCTAGCCCACAATCTTCAAAAAAGTTTGAGGCATCAAATGCTAATGGTTCTGCTATACTTAATGTTCTGTATTAAGAGTGAAAGCTGGAGAACATATTATTATTGGGCTATGGAACTGTGTGCACCAGCAATGTGGGTGAGCACTCAAGCTGTTGAAAGTATAAAGTGTTCATCTCTATGAAAATATGCCCCAATTTGGAACTGAGCTTTGTAGTTCTTTCAGTTCAGTTCAGTCGCTCAGTCGTGTCCGACTCTTTGCGACCCCATGAATCGCAGCACGCCAGGCTTCCCTGTCCTTCACCAACTCCCGGAGTTCACTCAGACTCATGTCCATCGAGTCAGTGATGCCAACCAGCCATGTCATCCTCTGTCGTCCCCTTCTCCTCCTGCCCCCAATCCCTCCCACACTTAATAAATGACATAATCACAATACTTTAAAAAAGGTAATTGGTATATAATTCTCTGAAAAATTTTGGAAGTTCATCAATATTTTAGTCATTTTTGTAAATAATTTTATATATAAAAGAAAAACTGTGTTTGTACTGTGTTTAGACTAATAGAAGATTTTTACATTGGTAATTCACTGAACCTGTTTTGCCTTGGATAGATATTGGCCTAAAATAGGCATTCATTGAAAGAATACACATTTCAAGCAGATGTTCAAATACTGTTTTATGCTAACAGGACTAAGGCTATCTGAGGGTAACATTTTTGTGAACAAATCCATTAGAATTGCATGATACTTTTAAACTTTGTAACTTATGAGTAGTTAATTGTGTGTTTAAATCACTTCTCTTTGACATAATTATCAGGTCATATTATTTAGTTGTTAATTTAAGTACAGAAACTGTCAGTTGCTCAGTTGTGTTCGACTTTGCAATCCCATGGACTGTAGCCTGCCAGGAAGCTCTGTCCATGGAATTCTCCAGGCAAGAATACTGGAGTGGTTTTCCATTTCCTTCACCAGGGGATCTTCCTAACCCAGGGATTGAATCCTGGTATCTCACATTGCAGTCAGATTCTTTACATCTGAGACACCTGGGAAGTCCCAACCTTAGTAAATGGGAAAATAATTATTTCAAAAGCCAAAGAAATATTTACATTCTGGAATCACTAGGCTTTTAACTGAGGAATATAACCATATTTTCATATACCTTATTGTTGTTCATGATTATTAATATTTGACAGATTTCCTCATGCATTTCCCCTAGGTGGTACTATTAGATTGCTGTGATAGTTTGGTTTTGTATTCTGTTTTGTCCAGCTAACATTTAATACAAGCATTTTAATCATATTACTTTTTAAAATAATGCTATAATACCTGAATAATCGATGTAATAGTTGTATAATTTCTCATAATTGATGGTTCAGTCAAATCATTAAAAGTTACAATCAATAAAAAGAAAGATTCATAGTGTAAAAAGGTGAATGACATAAAGATCTTAGTCGTGCAGTAAAGATATCATATAGTTTTAAAGCAAATAGTTACTGGATATTTAGGTGTGTGGATACTGGAACCACTCACCTTCAGTTGTCCATATTCTATTACTAGACAAGAGCTCACCCAGAAGTGGATTTAAGAAATCTGTGGTTGGTATGTGCATATCTGCAGATGCATGCAAAAATATTGAGAGGTGCAGCTATTATAAAGGGAGAGAGGGGAATAATTAAGTGAATTTAAATGTCGTGTGATCATTTGTGTTTTATATACACTAATAAGATTTCTACCCCAACAACTGTCCTCTTATGACCACAGTATGGGACACTCTGCAAGAATCTATGTAGAAAGGCTATCATAACTCCTCTGAAATCATAACACATAAACCTGAACACTTCAGGCATCTCACCCTGTCAGAGTGTCAAACTTAAGGACAAAGCAATTAGATGTTATGAAATAATGTGAATAACTGTTTACAGTAACTTGCTGAAAAAAGTACCCCCCCTCCTCAAATCTATTCATATAATACTACAAAGCTGCTTTTTTTTGGTGGGGGGTGCTCTGCTGGGTCTTCACTGTGGCATACAGGCTTCTCTAGCTGTGGTGCACAGGCTTAGTTGCTTTGTGGCATGTGGCATCTGAGTTCCCTGACGGGATTAAACTGGTATCCCCTGCATTGGAAGGTGGATTCTTTACCCTGGGCCACCAGGGAAGTTCCCTAATGCTTCTTAAAATGAGTTTTTATATGTGTCTCCCTCAAGATCTTTCTTGTCTTTCAGCAGCCACGGAATCTTTTTATTTACTTTCACATTCCTAAATTTCCTCTGATAATTAGTTTTTCTTCCTTCTCTCTTCACTTCTTTTTTTTTTTTTTAATAAAATCACTTAACATAAAATATACCTTTCAGCAATTTTCTAAGTATACAATACAGTATTGATAACTATAGATAACTCAGTTTCACTTCATCTAATTGTTAGATTCTTCATAGTAAATGTCCAGACCCTAAGAGAATGATATGGGAGAGAAGAAAGAAATTTTGAATTCATGCAAATAAGATTCTATTCTGCTGCCCTACATTCCAGGAACTGATGAAAGGAACTATCACCTTCCATACAAGTCGTCAAAGAGACCCATCCTTCTTTTCCTTAGAATGCTCATAATTATATGTATTTTTAAATAAATTGAGAAACTAGAGAAATATTGGCAGCAAAAGTAAAGATGATTTTTCTAGATAGTAAAATATGGTTTCTTTGGTCTACAGCACTTAATTTTAAGTTTCAGAGAAAAGAGTTGTTCCAAAGTCAGTTTGCCCATGGAGTGCTGCGTGAAAATAAGTCCAGTCTCACCACTGCTGACCTGGTCTTCGTACGCTAAATACAATCACTTCTTTGTATCCGAAGGGATTAGTTCCAGCACCCACCCCCCTCCACAGATACCAGAGTCCATGCATGATTAAGTCTCTTAATATGAAATATTGTGGAATTTACATATAGCCTACCCCCATCCTGTTTAACTTGAATCACCTCTAGATACAATGTAAATGCTATCTAGATAGTTGCCAGCATTATTGGTGTGGCAAATTGAAATTTTGGTTTTTGGAGTTTTATGGAATTTTTCAAATACTTTCAATCTGCATTGGTTGAAACGGGGGATGCAAAATTCATGTATAAGGAGGGTCAACTGTAATCTATTTGTAGGTCCATATCTGCAGAAACCAATTTAAACACGGAATTGTTTTTAATGGCTTCCCTCTTGACTCAGTGGTAAAGAATCCACCTGCCAGTGGAGGAGATGCAGGGACCCAGGTTGGATCCCTGAGTGGGGAAGATCCTCTGGAGAAAATGGAAACCTGCTCCAATATTCTTGCCTGGAAAATCACATGGACCGAGGAGCCTATTGGGCTATATAGTCCATGGAGTCGCGATAAAGTTGGACACAACTGAGTGACTAAACACACATGTTGTAATTAATACATAGGGCAATGTAAGTGAGCCCTCAGAGAAGTTTTTTTTTTCTTCTGTATGTGTGCTTTGTTTAAAGTGACTGGAAAATAAATGGTGCACACAAATATTTTCCATCTTGAAAGTTTAGATTTTAGGAATTTTGTGTTAAAACTAATTACGTAGAAAATGTGAATGTATAATAGAAGCTACTGGGAATGTCTTCCCCAAAACTGGTTAGTTTCTGAGTTTTTTACATCTATTACTAAACCAGAGTAAATTTAATTTACCAATTATATTTATAATTATTTCAGAATTGCCCACAGTTAACTTCAAGAGAATTTAGAGTGAGAATGTTTTACTCACTATTGAACATGAAATCACTGCAGATGGTGACTGCAGCCATGAAATGAAAAGACGCTTACTCCTTGGAAGGAAGGTTATGACCAACCTAGATAGCATGTTGAAAAGCAGAGACATTACTTTGCCAACTAAGGTCAGTCTAGTCAAGGCTATGGTTTTTCCTGTGGTCATGTATGGATGTGAGAGTTGGACTGTGAAGAAATCTGAGTGCCGAAGTACTGATGCTTTTGAACTGTGGTGTTGGAGAAGACTCCTGAGAGTCCCTTGGACTGCAAGGAGATCCAACCAGTCCATTTTAAAGGAGATCAGCCCTGGGATTTCTTTGGAAGGAATGATGCTAAAGCTGAAACTCCAGTACTTTGGCCACCTCATGCAAAGAGTTGACTCATTGGAAAAGACCCTGATGCTGGGAGGGATTGGGGGCAGGAGGAGAAGGGGACGACAGAGGATGAGATGGCTGGATGGCATCACTGACTCGATGGACATGAGTCTGAGTGAACTCCGGGAGTTGGTGATGGACAGGGAGGCCTGGCGTGCTGCCATTCATGGGGTCGCAAAGAGTCGGACACGACTGAGAGACTGATCTGAACTGATCTGATCTGAACATGAAATGGTTAAATATATATTCTGAAAGTCAAATAATGTCACTGAAATACCTCAACAATAAGAAGTTGTTATTTTTGGTTTGTATAGCTCTATACAGATAATTAAGGTGAATTTGTACTTTGTCTTTCCTATATGTGATAATTAATTTACAGAAATAATTCTTCCCCAAAAAAGTTTCATGAGAGTGCAAAACTTTGGCATTGAGAGACATCATAAAATAATTGTAAAACTGCTTCATGTTAATAGTATTTACCCTACATGAAAGTTTTGGCTTCATTTACAGTGTGCAGCCATTTTAAACAGCATAACTTTGCTGTGCTATTAAAGTAATCATCCAATTTAAGAACATATTACTGTAAAGACATCATCTAGCATAGTACAGGATCTAGAGGGCAGGATTTGTTTTACTATGGGTTTTTAAAGACTGTATAAAATAACATGGATTATCTGGTAAATAGCCCTGTATAGTATTAAAGCTTATTACAAGCCCAGGAGGCTAAGTAGGCACATAAGCACATTAAAGAATCTTTCTTTTAAATAAAAACTCATTCTAAAACTATGTTTACAGAAACCATACACTTACGTGGAAAATGGTCTAGATGATAGGAATTTTTAAAAACTGTATTGTCTGACACATGTCACATGCTTAGTATTATATCTGCATATTTCACTATAATTGACAGATGAGGATATTCTCCAAAGGAAAGTGAATAGGAGCAGAAACACCAGCCCAAAATATACTTCTTAAGGATTATCTCGAGCTGCTTATTTTTGAAGAAACAGAAGATGCAGGGGAAGCTCTGAAAAAGTCAGAAGTTACCCTTTTGTACGATAAATTTACTTTTACAAGGAAAATCTCCATTTATAAGTTGTCTCCCTCTCTGTACCATGGAAAGGAGGAATACTAGATCTCTAGAAACTCTCATCAATGGAGAGGGCAGCTGATTTAAATCTGCTTCACAACCCTATCCTTGTTTATTGTGTTTTTCCTATAATCTCCCACAACTGACTCCCCCCTCCCCCGCACCCCCTGGCTCCACTATGTCTTCTGATCTGTCTTTAGGAGGAAATGGTATTTAAGGTGAAGGCTAGGGCCATTTGTTAATACCATGACTCGCTGAAGACTCAGATGAAGGTTAGCATTTTTTAGCAATGAAATATATTTAATGAAGGTATGTGCATTGTTTTTTAGACATAATGCTGTCGCACATTAATACACTACAGTATCGTGTAAATGTAGCTTTTGTTTGCACTGGGAAACCAAACAAATATGTGTGACTATTTTGTTATTCACTTTATGGCCGTGGTCTGGAACTCTAGCCACGTGATCACTGAGGTATGCCTGTGCTCAGTTTCCTAGGTATCTGCCATGTGCACAGGAGGTATGCATGTTGTAAAACTTCTGTTTTTCTCTTGTTAATCTGTCTTCTATTCTCAGCCAACAACCTAGAAGTGTAGAGGGAAATTTATTTTTTCTCCCCTACAGAAAATAGTCATTTTATGATTCGATATGAAATGGCAACTTGCTTCAGTATTCTTGCCTGAAAAAATTCTATGAACAGAGCAACCTGGTGCGCTACAGTCCTAGGGTTGCAGAGTCAGACACGACTTAGCAACTAAATGACAGCAACGATATTATCATAAAATGATTTGCAAAAACTTTAAAGATAAAACCTATTTGCAGAGAAAAAATTAAAACAGGTATACTTGGATTAAAAGCTTATTTTATTTTATATAGATTATGAATGTTATTTTAGACATAATATAGCTACAGATATAGGAACTATAATCTTGCATAAGTCTCATTATTTTATACACATCTCAACCTCTCAGGGTACACCTTAGTATTTTGATTTGAAATTGTGAAAACTGTCATATACTTTTATGAGGATATTTTTTAAAGTAAGCTGTTTATTTCAAACACATCTACCTTATTGCTTTCAGCTCACTATTACTCTATTAAATGCACATTTTGATCACATGAACACAGCAGCTGCTTTCCATACAGTAAGTGTCAATGTTATACAGCACACGGAAAAACTGCAGTGATCAGCATTAAAACTTTCAGTGTTTTCCAATATTTTGGCTTGTAATCATCTGCAAGTTTGAGGATCTCTATATTCAAGAAATTAATTGTTTTGCCTTTTGTTCAAGTATTTATAAATGATAGACTAGATGAATGGATGGATTTTTTAAAAATTCTTTTATTCTGCAAAATCATTTAATTGGCACATCTTGAAAATGAATATAAATCACTATGTGGTATTACAAACTGACAGAATCTCTAATGTTTAACGTGTGAGGTTCAACATACTTTTAGTAGTTGTTTGTATCCCTCATACATATATGTTTATTCTTCTTGTTTTAATTTTACTTCCCCTTCTCAAAATTCTCAACACTTTTATATAAATTAAATTTAAGCTTAATGGCCTAAGCTCTGTACCAGGAAAAGGCCATTATAATCTTGGCTCAAGCAGCTTGTAGTAAAAGAAACAAACTAATAAAATGATGTTCATAAATTCTTAAAGATGGAACAAGAAATTACTTAGAATTTACATTCATTACCTTATATAAGTAAATGAAGTGTATAGAATATATGCATGTAATACTTTATGCTCATTATTTAAATGAAGAGGAAATTATAGTCACTACATTTTAAAATAATATGTATGAGTTTGAAATCATGGTAAATCTAGAAAGCAGGAGAGGGAATTACAGATCTGATGGAATTACAGAATATTGAAAATCAGGCAAAAATCAGACAATCTCCGAATAAAGTCCTGTACAGAAATAGGAGAAAATATAAGATGATGAATGTTAAATAAAATTGCCTCAGAAACAACGCAAATTAAACAAGATACTGATATTGGTGTTGGAGAAAAAAAATTTTCCTTTACCCTTTGTTTTTTTGGCTGGTCTGATGACATTAATATGAAATGGATTGACAGGAGAAATTCACATTTAATTTTGTATGTACAGGAACCCACATACATGATGGATTTTAAGACAGAAAGGTACAATGAAGTATATATGTGTGTGTATGTGTGTGTGTGTGTGAATATGTATATATGCCACTTGAATGGAAAGGATCCTGGAGCTTCAAAGAGGAGAAGGACAGTTCGCAGGACAGTAAGAATAAGAGCAGATGTTTGGTAACTAATGTTTTTCCTGACAAACAGATGGGCCACTCAGGTCAAATTTATCTCTAGAAATAATTCTCATTCTGGGAAAGACTTCCAATTTAAAGTTTTCTAAATAATTAAGGGAGGGACAGAAGTTTCTTTGGAGCCCACGGGTCTCAATTGCTTTAGTTCAGAATAATCACATGCCAAAGTGGCACATTTTGGGAAGGTTAGTTATCCTGGTCTATTGAGTCACAGTCAACATGGGGTCGCACAGAGTTGGACACGACTGAAATGACTTAGCAGCAGCAGCAGCAGCATACCATGTTATTCACCAAACTCTTGCTAAAAATGTACATAGTACAGATTCTACAAATATGAATAGGAAGTAATTCTACTCTTAAGGGAGCTCTTATCTCTTCATAAAGGACATGTAAATAAATGAATTACAATACATTTTGAAGAATATTAGAAATGTATACTTTATAAAGGGATAACAGATAAAGAAGGGATGGAGGATATATAAGAGTTTTTCAGAAAGATAGGAAAATAATTTTACAATAAGGAATAAGAGTATTTAAAAAAATTCTAGTTAGAGAAATGTAAAAAGTGGTGGTTTTAGGGCACTAATGCAAAGCTTAAATTATATGATAAGAATAAAGTGAAACAGTACACATTTCTCTTTATACAGATAAATTTTTAAACATCAAATATATGGAATTTTCCCTAGGGACATTTATAAATTTTTAAGAATTAAAATGCTCATTACCATAGAAATACCACATGGTGGTTAACCACTAGAATTATGGAATCAAACAGTGTTGATTTTGGATCTAGGGCTGCCTGTTAGAAATAAACTGACTTTTGGAAATTTCTTAGCTTTTAAAAAATTCACTTTCATCTTCTATAAAATGGGAACAACAGTATTTACCCATTAATTGGCTTCAGTTCATTTCAGTTCAGTCGCTCAGTCGTGTCTGACTCTTTGCGACCCCATGACTCGCAGCACTCCAGGCCTCCCTGTCCATCACCAACTCCCGGAGTTCACCCAAACCCATGTCCATCGAGTCAGTGATGCCATCCAGCCATCTCACTCTCTGTCATTCCCTTCTCCTCCTGCCCCCAATCCCTGCCAGCATCAGAGTCTTTTCCAATGAGTCAACTCTTCGCATGAGGTGGCCAAAGTACTGGAGTTTCAGCTTTAGCATCATTCCTTCCAAAGAAATCCTGGGCTGATCTCCTTCAGAAAGGACTTGTTGGATCTCCCTGCAGTCCAAGGGACTCTCAAGAGTCTTCTCCAACACCACAGTTCAAAAGCATCAGTACTTCAGCACTCAGATTTCTTCACAGTCCAACTCTCACATCCATGTATGACCACTGGAAAAACCGCAGCCTTGACTAGACAGACCTTTGTTGGCAAAGTAATCTCTATGTTTTAATATGCTGTCTAGGTTGGTCATAACTTTTCTTCCAAGAGGTAAACATCTTTTAATATCATGGCTGCAATCATCATCTGCAGTGATTTTGGAGCCCCCAAAAATAAAGTCTGACACTGTTTCCACTGTTTCCCCATCTATTTGCCATGAAGTGATGGGACCAGAGGCCATGATCTTAGTTTTCTGAATGTTTAGCTTTAAGCCAACTTTTTCACTCTCCTCTTTTACTTTCTTTCATCAAGAGTCTTTTTAGTTCCTCCTCATTTTCTGCCATTAGGGTGGTATCATCTGCATATCTGAGGTTATTGATATTTCTTCCAACAATCTTAATTCCAGCTTGTGCTTCTTCCAGCCCAGCATTTCTCATGATGTCCTTGGCATATAAGTTAAATAAGCAGGACAATAAATAATATATTGTCATATTAAATATGACAATATACATCCTTGATGTACTCCTTTTCCTATTTGGAACCAGTGTTGTTCCATGTCCAGTTATAACTGTTGCTTCCTGACCTGCATACAAGTTTCTCAAGAGGCAGGTCAGGTGGTCTGGTATTCCCAAATCTTTCACAGTTTTCCACAGTTTATTGTGATCCACACAGTCAAAGGCTTTGGCATAGTCAATAAAGCAGAAATAGATGTTTTTCTGGAACTTTTTTGCTTTCTCGATGATTCAGCAGATGTTAGCAATTTGATCTCTGGTTCCTCTGCCTTTTCTAAAACCAGCTTGAACATCTGGAAGTTCACGGTTCACATGTTGCTGAAGCCTGGCTTGGAGAATTTTGATCATTACTTTACTAGTGTGTGAGATGAGTGCAATTGTGCAGTAGTTTGAGCATTCTTTGGCATTGTCTTTCTTTGGGATTGGAATGAAAACTGACCTTTTCCAGTCCTGTGGCCACTGCTGAGTTTTCCAAATTTGCTGACATATTGAGTGCAGCACTTTCAGAGCATCATCTTTCAGGATTTGGAATAGCTCAGCTGGAATTCCATCACCTCCACTAGCTTTGTTCATAGTGATGCTTTCTAAGGCCTACTTGACTTCACATTCCAGGATGTCTGACTCTAGGTGAGTGATCACACCATCATGATTATCTTGGTCATTAAGCTCTTTTTTTGTACACTTCTGTTTATTCTTACCACCTCTTCTTAATATCTTCTGCTTCTGTTAGGTCCATACCATTTCTGTCCTTTACCGAGCCCATCTTTGCATGAAATGTTCCCTTTGTATCTCTAATTTTCATGAAGAGATCTCTAGTCTTTCCCATTCTGTTGTTTTCCTCTATTTCTTTGCGCTGATTGCTGAGGAAGGCTTTCTTATCTCTCCTTGATATTCTTTGGAACTCTGCATTCAGATGCTTATATCTTTCCTTTTCTCCTTTCCTTTTCGCTTCTCTTCTTTTCACAGCTATTTGTAAGCCCTCCCCAGACAGTCATTTTGCTTTTTTAAATTTCTTTTCCATGGAGATGGTCTTGATCCCTGTCTCCTGTACAATGTCACGAACCTCCATCCATAGTTCATCAGGGACTCTGTCTATCATATCTAGTCCCTTAAATCTATTTCTCACTTCCACTGTATAATCATAGGCTTTTGATTTAGGTCATACCTGAATGGTCTTGTCATTTTCCCTACTTTCCTCAGTTTGTCTGAATTTGGCAATAAGGAGTTCATGATCTGAGCCACAGTTAGCTCCCGGTCTTGTTTTTGCTGACTGTATAAAGCTTCTCCATCTTTGCTGCAAAGAATATATTCAATCTGATGTCCGTGTTGAGCATCTAGTGATGTCCATGTGTAGAGTCTTCTCTTGTGTTGTTGGAAGAAGGTGTTTGCCATGACCGGTGTGTTCTCTTGGCAAAACTCTATTAGCCTTTGCCCTGCTTCATTCCGTATTCCAAGGCCAAATTCGCCTGTTACTCCAGGTGTTTCTTGACTTCCTACTTGTGCATTCCCGTCCCCTATAATGAAAAGGACATCTTTTTTGGGTATCAGTTCTAAAAGGTCTTGTAGGTGTTCATAGAACCATTCAGCTTCAGCTTCTTCAGCATTGCTGGTTGGGGCATAGGCTTGGATTTCTGTGATATTGAACGGTTTGCCTTGGAAATGAACAGAGATCATTCTGTCATTTTTGAGATTGCAATGAAGTACTGCATTTTGGACTCTTTTGTTGACTATGATGGCTACTCCATTTCTTCTAAGGGATTCCTGCCCATAGTAGCTTAATTGGCTTGCTGCTGCTGCTGCTGGTAAGCTGCTTCAGTCGTGTCCGACTCTGTGAAACCCCATAGACGGCAGCGCATCAGGGTCCCCTGTCCCTGGGATTCTCCAGGCAAGAATGCAGGAGTGGGTTGCCATTTCCTTCTCCAATGCATGAAAGTGAAAAGTGAAAGTGAATCACTCAGTTGTGTCCAACTCGTTGTGACCCCATGGACTGCAGCCTACCAGGCTCCTCCATCCATTGGCTTTTCCAGGCAAGAGTACTGGACTGGGTTGCCATTCCCTTCTCCTTAATTGGCTTACTTAACCATAAAATAATTTAATTGGCTTACCCATAAATAAAATCTTCAAGAACTGAACCACAACTGTTCAAAAAACATGCAAGAACTGATACATGTTAAGATATAAAATTAATTAGCTATTTATTATTATTATCAAGAAAATGTTGAAAACATAATTCTGTATCTGCAAGCATCAGTATTATCTTCTCTCTTCTTCAGTAAAAATTAAATATCCTGAGATTATAATCATGCATGACAAGATATTTATTACATACTGAAGTAAAATGAGTTTAAATATAATGACACTGACATCAATTTGAGTAAACTTTGCCTGCCTAGTGGGATAATTTTCCACTGCCCACCATTTTTCAATGAGAAATTTTGGAAATGTTTATGTTTAAATATTTATATTCATGGGAAATTGCAAAACCAGTACAGAGATTCTCTATGTACTTTACACCCATTTGCCCTTACAGTAGCATCTTCTATAGCCATAGTATGATATTAAAACCAGAATATGACAAAAGCAAAATAGTTGTCTGAGGAGGCCTTATAAATACCTGAGGAAAGAAGAGAAGCAAAAGGCAAAGGAGAAAAGGAAAGACATACCCATTTGAATGCAGAGTTCCAGAAATTGCAAGGAGGGACAAGAAAGCCTTCCTCAGTGATCAATGCAAAGAAATAGAGGGAAACAATAGAATGGGAAAGACTAGAGATCTCTTCAAGAAAATTAGAGATACCAACAGAACATTTCATGCAAAGATAGGCACAATAAAGGACAGAAATGGGATGGACCTAGCAGAAGCAGAAGATATTAAGAGGTGGCAAGAATACACAGAAGAACTGTACAAAAAAATCTTCATGACACAAATAACCACGCTGCTGTGATCACCCCCCGGAGAACTAGACATCCTGCAATGCAAAGGCAATTATGCCTTAGAAAGCATGACTATGAACAAAGTTAGTGGAGGTGATGGAATTCCAGTTGAGCTAGTTCCAATCCTGAAAGATGATGCTGTGAAAGTGCTGCTCTCAATATGCCAGCAAATTTGGAAAGCTCAGCAGTGACCACAGGACTGGAAAAGGTCACTTTTCATTCCAATCACAAAGAAAGGCAATGCCAAAAAATACTCAAACTACTGCACAATTGCACTCATCTCACACATGAGCAAAGTAATGCTCAAAATTCTCCAAGCCAGGTGTCAAAAGTATGTGAACTGTGAACTTCCAGATGTACAAGCTGGTTTTAGAAAAGGCAGAGGAACCAGAGATCAAGTTGCCAACATCTGTTGGATCATCAAAAAAGCAAGAGAGTTCCAAAAAACCATCAACTTCTGCTTTATTGAATATGCCAAAGCCTTTGACTCTGTGGATCACAACAGACTGTGGAAAATACAAGTGATGGGAATACCAGACCACCTGACCTGCCTCCTGAGAAATCTATATACAGGTTAAAAAGCAACAGTTAGACCTGGACATCGAACAACAGACTGGTTCCAAATTGGAAAAGGAGTACATCAAGGCTGTATATTGTCACCCTGCTCATTTAACTTATATAGGAGTACATCATGAGAAATGCTGGACTGGATGAAGTACAAACTGGAATCGAGATTGCTGGGAGAAATATCAATAACTTCAGATATGCAGATGACACCACCCTTATGGCAGAAAGCAAAGAGGAACTAAAGAGCCTCTTGATGAAAATGAAAGAGGAGAGTGAAAAAGTTGGCTTAAAACTCAACATTCAGAAAACTAAGATCGTAGCATCTGGTCCCATCATTTCATGGCAGATAGATGGGGAAATAATGGAAACAGTGGCAGACTTTATCTTTTTGGGCTCCAAAATCAATGCCGATGATGACTGCAGCCATGAAATTAAAAGACGCTTGCTCTTTGGAAGGAAAGCTATGACCAATATGGACAGCATATTAAAAAGCAGAGACATTACTTTGCCAACAATAGTCCGTCTGGTCAAAGCTATGGTTTTTCCAGTAGTCATGGATGTGATATTCAGACTATAAAGAAAATCAGAGCCGAAGAGTTGATGATTTTGAACTGTGGTGTTGGAGAAGACTCTTGAGAGTCCCTTGGACGGCAAGGAGATCAAAACAGTCCATTCTAAAGGAAGTCAGTGCTGAATATTCATTGGAAGGACTGATGCTGTAGCTGAAACTCCAATACTTTGGTCATCTGATGCGAAGTACTGACTCATCGAAAAAGACCCTGATCCTGGGAAGGATTGAAGGCAGGAGGAGGAGGGGATGACAGAGCATGAGATGGTTGGATGGCATCACCGACTCAATGGGCATGATTTTGAGCATGGTACTGGAGTTGGTGATGGACAGGGAAGCTGGCGTGCTGCATTCCATGGGGTCACAAGTAGTCACACACAACTGATTGGCTGAAATGAACTGAACTGATGACAAAGATAGACGGAATAATTCTGTGTCGTTTTGCCACATGTGGGTAAATGCGTGTAACCACCACTTCAATCAATATGTAGTATCATTTAGTCACTGTAAGATCTCCCTGATGCTGCCCCTTGTTGTCATGTTAACCCTTTCCCTCACCCACTATCCCTAATTCCTGGCAAGCAATCCCATTATTGTTCTTTTCCTTCTCTATCATTTATTTCAAGAATGTTATGTAAATTAAATAATATTTTATGTTACTTTTTTCATTCAGTATGTCTCTGAGATTTACTGAAGTTGTTGGTTTTTATTGGTAATACATAGCCTTCTTTACTGAGTAGTATTCCACTGTATGGTTTTACCACATTTTGCTTAACTAGGACATTTTGATTGTTTCCACTTTGGTGCCTATCACAAATGAAACTGTAGTTAACAATCATTTACGTGTTTCATTGGGCTTATGTTCTGTACATGCCTAGAAGTACAATTACAAGATTATATAAAATGTATATTTGTAGAGTTTTAAGAATTTTCCAAGTTACTTTTAGAGTGCTTATACAATTTTAAGCACATAAATTCGCACCAGCAATATATGGCAGTTTTTTTCATATTCTAACCAACATTTAATATTGTCACCATTGTTTTATTTTAAATGTTCTACTGTATGTTTTTTTATACCTCATTATGGTCTTAATCTGTTTTCTATCAAAAGAAAATATTCATTTTCATAGAAACATACTTCCAGATATGTAATAAATTCTTTGTCTCTTTAAAGTATAGAATTGACATTTGGGAAAAATGAGTGAATTTGCTATAAGTTATCAGGGAACTGAAGAAATACAAGAAAAAATAAAGACCTATTGATATCTCAAGCTTGTTGAGACTCAAACCAGACTTTGGGATTAGAGTGACATAATATTCCATATTCCCATGAGAAAATACATAATTTTATCAATTATCTTCAAGAAAAGCATTCACCAAAGGGAAAAAAGTGATGAACTTATCTCATTATGTGTGGAATCTAGAAAATGTCAAACATAGAAGCAAATGTAGTAGGTGGTGATTACCACGAGTGAGGAGGTGGAGGAAATGGGGAGATGCTGGTCAAAGAGTGCAAATTTGCAATTATTTTAGATCAATAAGTCTATAAAAGATATAATGTTCAGCATGATTATTTTAGTTAATAATACTACTACTATTGAGAATATTGGACATTTGCTAAGAGTATAGATTTCAAGTGCTCCCACCACACACAAAAAGCTGTGACTATATGAAAAGATGGGTGTGTTAATTAGCTTGGCTTTAGTAATCATTTCACTATATATGTATATCAACCCATCATGTTGTACACCTTAAAAAGTTGTTGTTCAAAAATACAGTTGTATTTCTTGTATATGACTGTCTTAAGTAGTATATGCCTAGTAACAGTTAAGAATTCTAAGGATCAATTTCATATTCCCTAATTTAAAAAAAAGTCTATGTGCAAAACATATTAAAAGTACAGTTACTTAAGAGATTTCCCTGGTGGTTCAGTGGTTAAGACTCTACCTTCCAATGCAGGAGGTGTGAGCTAAGATCCCACATGCCTGGAGGTCAAGAAATCAAAACATCACACAGAAGTAATATTGTAACAAATTCTTGAAAAATTGTCCACATTAACAAAATTTTTAAAGAACAATTGTTTTTATTATAGAATGTGTTAATATAACCTAAACTCATAATTTAGGTTCTCTAGCATTACTAACATTGAGAAATTACATGGCACTGGAAAATAGTTTCCTTGGTAATTTAACGAAAGTAAATCCTATCTGTAACTGAAATAGTACAAAAAAACCCACATAACATTTCCTTTCCATTTTTTTTTAAAGGAAATTTTTTGGAACATATGTTAGCATTTAATTTAGGGTCTTATTAAAAATGCCCTGGCATTTCTGCTTGTCTGAATAGAATTTCACTACCTCACACATCTTGAGCATTATAAAATACCACATTAACCTTTCTAACAGAGCTTGATATGACACAGAAGATATATTTTTCCAGGAGAATGTATTATTCATTAAGTAAATAGTAGAAGCAGTATAAAAGAATTGTCTTAGTACTAAAATTTAATCATAGCAATTAAAGTCAAAGGCGTTAATATATAGCTAGACATATTAGAGTAATCAAATATTGTTGGACTTTTCCTTCAGAAATGAAATAGACTCCTACTTCAAGTACTCATCTGAACTATTATTATGTCTCATCATTTTTGTACTAACTCATGATACTAAATTTATTCCAATACTTGTGCATAAGATATTGTGAATTTTATATTACTCTTCTATTGTGTCTATAGTTGATAAATCATTTCTAACTCACTTTATTTCAGTATTGCTTAAAAGACCTAGTATAATACTATACCAGAGGAAATATTTTAAGCATAAATAGAAGTGATTTTATATATGATATTAATAATTTTCAGAAAATAATTACTGCATGCAGTGTTTTAAGTTGTTATAGTATAAATTTGAATGCCAGATGCTGTTTGTAATTACACTAAAGAGTTTTGCTTGTAATAAAATACAATGACAAGAATAATCAGTTTATGAACATGTAAAATGTGTCATACCTCATGCTGGATAGTTTATATTCAGAATATCTTTTCATATTTATATTATTAGCATTTGCCAATTAAACTCAGAGAACAAGTTACCCAAGAACATACACCTAGTCAGTAACAAACACAGTCTGTGAATTGAGAATATATTAAAAATAACCTTGGATACTCATCAAATACTATGACAGGAAATAACCAAGATATACCAGTGAGAATTCCCATACCTAGAAGTATGCTGCTTTGAGTAAAGCTTTTGAATAAAGCCCTCAAATAAAATAGTCATTTTATAAAAGAGATGAATTTAGGAATGTATTTAAATACACTGCTCTTATGGACATGAAACACATGATACATGAAACCACCAGAAATAGAAATAATTAATTCAACAATTTTCTCAATACCAATATGAACAGGCATCTATCAATGTGATGCCAATATCAATAAAGTGTTATGTAGGGATACAGAAAGTTTAAAGCTGATTTCCCACTTGAAGCTATGCCATAGTTGGATATTTTTAATTGCAATAAATGGGAAAACCCAAATCACTAAGTGATCGAGATCAGTCAATCTGTATCACTGCTTCTATGGACAATCGGACTAGTTCCTAGTAATAGGAAGTATGCATTCTGCTCCCAGTTTTGCGCCTGTTATTTGAGAGTGGGCAATGAAAAAGTTCAAGGACTGCTGGCTCACTGTCCAAACACAGTTCTAGGATGGGCTCTGTTGTTCCCAGATTTCCAATTAGGCTTCCTACTTGAACAGGAGTGAATGCTATCCAATCATTATGTTGTACATCTTAAACTAATGCAATACTGTTTATCAACTATATCTCAACCCAACTAGGAAAAAAGTGCAATGGCTTTGTCCCTGGAGATTTCTTCCATCTGACAAACTACTTTCTATAGATGGGTGTTGATCTGATCCTTCAGTGCATAAGTCTGAGCCATGTAGATAACTGTCATAACTTTCTTATTTTTTTTGTCACATGGAAAGAAGAGTTTCTTTTTTTTTTTAAACAAATAAATTGTTTAATTTGAGTTTCTTTCTATATAGATACGTGAAGAACAAACCAGCATAATTTCCAGAAAGTAATTGAGTAAATTAAGTGGCTGTTGCTTTCTTTGTACTTCTTTATTCTTAGAAAGAGGCTTAAAGATCTTCATTAGTTTGTTTAAGAAAAATAGAAAATAATCACACTGCGTTCATCTCCTTTGTCCCTTTGATAAGATGTTACTTTATGGAATGAGAGGATTTCAGCCTAGGACACAGCACTTGATCTCTTGTACAATACATATTAGTAAATGTCAATTATGAAACCATCTTTAAAAAATAGTACATTTGAAATGGATCCATGATTTCAAATCACTCAGTTGGCTCAATTCATCCCTCAGCTTCTTGTTTTCAAAATTATTTTTAAAGTATTTTAATTTCCTCAATGTTCTTCTCTGTAAGCCAATTTTTAAAGCTCAAGTAATCAAAAAATCATGTTGCTGTGCAAAGTATTGAATGCAAAACTGCAAGAAGACAGATTTATTTGTCTGTCAGAAATGATATACTTAATTGAATGTTGAATGTAGAATATAGAAATAATTTCGTCATTGACACATTTTTTCCTCAACTTTATGTATTTATATACCACTTATTACTATAGTGTCTAGACATTGCGACAAATGTGTCATGCCAATATAAAACACTATATTCTTTGGCCAAACTTATAGGAATACCATATGGCATACTGAGTTGTTGAAAAGCAAACACAAAAATAAATCACCCTGCATGATCAGGCATTAGAAATTATTATTGGAGTTTGATGGTGTAACTTTCTCTTCACCTGTTTGTCTTAAATACTAATGTCGTTAAGATATTTTCATGGAAATTACTAGTATTGGGCCTGGCATATAAACAGTAACTTATTCTATTATGGTAACTATCAAAATGGTTACCTTTACTTGTCCAAATTCCTAAAAATCTTGACATAAAATTCAGTTAAACTTCAGGAATTATTTAAGCTGCTCATTTTAAGAAGTTTATAGTTTCAGAAGCTTAAACTGTTTTCTAGCAAATTGACTACAAACGGTAGTTTTCATTAACCTGGTTACTTTTAAGTGCATTTAAAAAAATTATTCGTTCTTTATTCTATACTCCTGAAATCATGATTTAAATGCAATTACAGCCTGATCATTAAAAGGAATATTTTTATTATCTGCAAAAATAAACTTTATGACTTATGCACATAATACTAAGTAAATTTTAGTTTCAAAGTTGAAGGTAAAAAAAAATAATGATATTTGAAGACTGACTGGAGAAAGAAAGTGCTCAGTTTTCAGATTTAGTGCTGATTCATATATTTTTTTCTAAGGAAATAAACTAAAATAAGGAAAGTAATGGGAATGTGCATGCATATTGTTACTGGCAGAATCTAGAACATTGAAGAAATTTGTGAGAAATAGAGAAGCAAAAGATCTTAAAATTTCTTTGTATGCTTTTAGCCTCAGCACAGGGACAGAAAGTGGTATGAATAAACTCTTTTACTCCTTTTTATGTCATTGTAGTTCACTGCATTCTTGTGAGATGTAAATAGCCTGTGAGTTGGGAAATATACCAGATTCTGAGTGAAAAAGCTTGACTGACTGATTACGTAGACTTTTCATGTCTTGCAGCTCTGATGCTCATCTCCTCTGATTGATTCCAACACATACATTTGCCCCTTGATGTCTAGGCTACACTTCAGCTTTTTATTGATTGCTTACAAGATGAAAAACACAGCCCAGGGCAACAGAGGTGATTCAGATGTAATCTGACCTTACAAATTTCGTGGTAGAGTGAGGGAGAGACAGTCTTGCCAGCTGCCCTTTCTTGGTGATATTTTGTTTGATATCTTATCCTTTCTAGTTTTGAAATTAAAATGACAAAATTTTTATATGCTTATTAGATATTTATTCTATATTTTCATAAAATAATACTTAATATTCTGGTACTACAATATAATTTTTATTCTAATACAGTGTAACTAATATAGTGATACTGCTGCTGCTGCTGCTGCTGCTAAGCCGCTTCAGTCGTGTCCAACTTTGTGTGACCCCATAGATGGCAGCCCACCAGGCTTCCCCGTCCCTGGGATTCTCCAGGCAAGAACACTGGAGTGGGTTGCCATTTCCTTCTCCAATGCATGAAAGTGAAAAGTGAAAGTGAAGTCACTCAATCGTGTCCGACTCTTCGCGACCCCATGGACTGCAGCCTACCAGGCTCCTCTGTCCATGGGAGTTTCCAGGCAAGAGTACTGGAGTGGGGTGCCATCTCCTCCTCCAGATAATGATACTAATAAGTAATAATACTTAGTATTCTAGAGTCTGTATTTTTAACTCAATATTCATTAATTTTCTAGAAAGACATTTTCATCATTTAAAAATCATAAGACATCTCTCTTACCTTCTAATATTTCAATCCTTTATTTCTTTTTATTTTTCTGTACAGTGATGACTAAGAACCTTATATCATATTAAACAGTTTTGGCATTAATGAATATCTTTGTCTTCAGTTACAGAAATGCATTAAACATTTATTCATTAAGCATAAGATTAGGTTTTGATATTACTTATATCAAATTGTGAAAAGTCCCATTTACTACTAGGTTAGCCCATGGCGGATTCATGTTGATGTGTGGCAGAACCAATACAATATTGTAAATTAAAATAAATAAATTTAAAAATAAATAAATAAAAAATATAAAAAATGAGATATGTCAAAAAATTACAAAATTAAAAAAAGAAATTATTCAGTTCACTTCAGTCATTCAGTGGTGTCCAACTCTTTGTGACTCCATGGACTACAGCACACCAGGCTTCCCTGTCCATCACTGGCTCCCAGGGTTTACCCAAACTCATTTCCATTGAGTCAGTGATGCCATCCAACCATCTCATCCTCTGTCGTCACCTTCTCCTAATGCCTTCAATCTTTCCCAGCATCAGGATCTTTTCCAAGGAGTCTGTTCTTCACATCAGGTGGCCAAAGTATTGGGGTTTCAGTTCAGCATGAGTCCTCCCAATGAATATTCAGGACTGACTTCCTTTAGGATGGACTGTTGGATGTCCTTGCTGTCCAAGGGGCTCTCAAGAGTCCTCTCCAACACTACAGTCAAAAAGCATCAATTCTTCAGTACACAGGTTGCTTTATAGCCCAACTCTCACATCCATACATGACTACTGGAAAAACCATGGCTTTGACTAGATGGACTTTTGTTGGCAAACTAATATCTCTGCTTTCTAATAAGCTATCTAGGTTGGTCATAACTTTTCTTCCAAGGAGAAGGGTCTTTTAACTTCATGGCTGCAGTCATCATTGGCAGTGATTTTGGAGCCCAAAAAGATAAAGTTTGTCACTGTTTTCTTTGTTTCTCCATCTATTTGCCATGAAGTGATGGGACCAGATGCCATGATCTTAGTTTTCTGAATGTTGAGTTTTAAGCCAACTTTTTGACTATCCTCTTTCACTTTCATCAAGAGGCTCTTTAGTACTTCTTCACTTTCTGCCGTAAGGGTGGTGTCATCTGTATATCTGTTTCACTCAGCAGTCTTGATTCCAACTTATGCTTCATCCAGTCCAGCATTTCTTACAATGTACTCTGCATATAAGTTAAATGAGCAGGGTGACAATATACAGCCTTGATGTACTCCTTTCTCAATTTGGAACCAGTCATTGTTCCGTGTCCAGTTCTAACTGTTGCTTCTTCACCTGCATGTAGATTTCTCAGGAGGCAGGTCAAGTGGTCTGGTATTCCCATCTCTTCCAGAATTTTCCACAGTCTGTTGTGATCCACACAGACAAAGGCTTTGGCATAGTCAATAATGCAGTAGTAGAGGTAATTCTGGAACTCTCTTGCTTTTTCGATGATCCAGCATATGGTGGCAATTTGACCTCTGGTTCCTCTGACTTTTCTAAATCCAGCTTGAACATCTGGAAGTTCACGGTTCACATACTGTTGAAGCCAGGCTTGGAGAATTTTGAGCATTACTTTGCTAGCCTGAGAAATGAATGCAATTGTGCGGTAGTTTGAGCATTCTTTGCCATTGCCTTTATTTGGGACTGGAATTAAAAGTGACCTTTTTCAGTCCTGTGACCACTGCTGAGTTTTCCAAATTTGCTGGCAGATTGAGAGCAGCACTTTCACAGCATCATCTTTCAGGATTTGAAATAGCTCAGCTGGAATTCCATCACCTCCACTGCCTTTGTTGTAGTGATGCTTCCTAAGCCCACTTGCCTTCACATTCCAGGATGTCTGACTCTAGGTGAGTGATCACACCATCATGGCTCTCTGGGTCCTGAAGATCTTTCTTTGTATAGTTCTTCTGTGTATTCTTGTCACCTCTTCTTAATATCTTTTGCTTCTGTTAGCCATACCATTTCTGTCCTTTATTGTGCCCATCTTTCCATGAAATGTTCCCTTGGTATCTCTAATTTTCTTGAAGATATTTCGAGTCTTTCCCATGCTATTGTTTTCCTCTATTTCTTTGCATTGATCACTGTGGAAGGCTTTCTTGTCTCTCCTTGCGGTTCTTTGGAACTCTGCATTCAAATGGGTATGTCTTTCCTTTTCTCCCTTGCCTTTTGCTTCTCTTCTTTCCTCAGCTATTTGTAAGTCCTCCTCAAACAACCTTTTTTCCTTTTTGCATCTCTTTTTTTCAGGGATGGTCTTGATCACTGCCTCCTGTACAGTGTCACAAACCTCCATTCACAGTTCTTCAGACACTCTGTCTATCAGATCTAATCCCTTGAATCTATTTGTAGATTCAATTCAATTATTGTAAGAGATTTGATTTAGATCATACCTGAATAATCTAGTTTTTTCCCCTACTTTCTTCAATTTAGGTCTATATTTGTCAATAATGAGTTCATGATCTGAGCCACAGTCAGCTCCCGGTCTTGTATTTGCTGACTGTATAGAGCTTCTCCATCTTTGGCAGCAAAGAGTATAATCAACCTGATTTTAGGGTTGACAATCTGGTGATGTCCATGTGTAGATTTGTCTTGTGTTGTTGGGAGAGGGTATTTGCTATTACCAGTGCATTCTCTTGGCAAAACTCTGTTAGCCTTTGCCCTGCTTAATTCTGTACTCCAAGGCCAAATTTGCCTGTTACTCCAGGAATTTTTTGACTTCCTACTTTTGCATTTTGCATATAATGAACAGGACATCTTTTTTGGGTGTTAGTTCTAGAAGGTCTTGTAGGTCTTCATAGAACCATTCAACGTCAGCTTCTTAAGCATTATTGGTCAGAGCATAGACTTGGATTACTGTGATATTGAATGGTTTGCCTTGGAAATGAACAGATCTTTCTTTCTTTTTTGAGATTGCTTCCAAGTACTGCATTTCAGAGTCTTATTGACCATTATGGCTACTCCATTTCTTCTAAGGTATTCTTGCTCACAGTAGTAGATATAATGGTCATCTGAATTAAGTTCACCCATTCCAATCCATTTTAGATCACTGATTCTTAAAATGTTGATGTTCACTCTTGCCATATCCTGTTTGACCACTTCCAATTTGCCTTGATACATGGACCTAACATTCCAGGTTGCTATGCAATATTGCACTTTATAGCATCAGACTTTACTTCCATCACTAGTCACATCCACAATTGGGTGTTGTTTTTGTTTGGGCTCAGTCTCTTTATTCTTTCTGGAGTTATTTCTCCACTGATCTCCATTAGCATATTGGGCACCTACTGACCTGGGGAGTTCATCTTTCAGTGTCTTATTTAAAAAATCATTAAATAGTATTAAACTTTGTCATTTGAGTTTTCTGTACCAACTGATAAAGATAAATTGTCCTTTTTTTCTTCCCTAATTTATCAGGGCAATAAATTGCAACTTCCTTTAGGATTTAGGATTTACTGGTTTGATCTCCTTGCTGTCCAAGGGATGCTCAACCACCTTCTCCAGCACCACAATTTGAAAGTATCAATTCTTCAGGATTCAGGCTTCTTTATGGTCCAACTCTCACATCCATACATGATGACAGTAGCATTGACAATACAAACCTCTCTGATTTTAGCCACATTTTTATATGATCATCGTTAATAACTCTTCAAACTAAATTGAGTATGTATATGCTTTGATTACTCAAGTATAGCCTTGATTTTAATTAATAGTGGGTCCCTTGTTCTTCCTAATATTTACTTCAAATTTTATTGGTCCATGCCATATGTAATGACTAAGGTGGAATAAGCATTCACTCACAAATCTTGGGCATCCAGAGTGATTAAATTCATTTGTTTAGCCTAGATATAATGAATTTCTTGACCTGAATAAGTTTTGACTGGGTAAGTGTCTGGAATTGCTTTTGAGAAGAATATGTTTTTAAAACCAAGGAAATTAGATCCAAAGAAGAATGAAAGATAATAAAGTGTAAGTTATAATAGGAAAATAAGCAATAGAGATCCATAGCAAGGAAAGTTGAAAGAAGGGTAAAATAAATTTTGAGAAATTTATGAATGAGGAATATTGAGATGAAAACTCTATATTGGCTAAGTTGCCCAGATTCAGGAGTGGCTGTGATAGCTTTGATGAACTATGGTATGCATGTATGCGGCTTAGTCGCTCAGTCACTCAGTCATGTCCAACTCCTTGCAACTCCATGGGCTGTCACCTGTCAGGCACCTCTGTGCATGGGATTGTACCAGCAAGAATACTGGAGTGAGTTGCCATTTCCTCCTCCAGGATGTTCCTTACCCAAGAATCTTGTATTGAAGATGTCTCTTGCATTGAAGGTAGATTCTTTACTGATGAGCCACGGGGAAGTCCCTTTTAGGAACTATAGACACTGAAAATTCATGGACTATGTTGACATAAAATTGTCTCTGATGTCCTTCTATAGGCAAATTAGATTACCTAAGCATAATGAAGGATTCCCTGGTGGCTCAGACAGATGCAGTTTCAATTCCTGGGTTGGAAAAATCCCTTGGAAAAGGAAATGACTACCCAATCCAGGATTCTTGCCTGGAGAATTCCATGGACAGAGGAGCCAGGTGGGCTACAGCTTGTGGCATCACAAAGAGTCAGACACGACTGAAAAAAAGAATAATGATATGGTTATTATGCACAGGTTTGTGGCATTGTAGTAAATCAGAACATATTTCATTATGCACCCCTTGACCAGCTTAGCTTTAATGTATTCTTTTTAGTCCTTTTATGCTTCATTTGCAGCATTCACTTTCCTCTATGCATCTGAAGGATTGGTGATTCCAAGAATCCCACTTTTATAAGCACACTGAAGATTTATCAAGATAACAAGTGAAGTTCAGGAAGAGATTCAATCTAGGACTCCAAAGTGACTTTGAAAAGATTTGTCCATGCAAAATTTGGCAAACACTATTTGGAGAATAGTGACCAAAGAAATAAATAAGTAATAAAAACTGAAACAACACTTAAATAAAAATACTATGGGCTGGAAAAAGAGGGATCTGAGTCAGTTTTAATTTTATGTATGTTTTGCAGATGGAACATACAGAGACAAATTTATACAGGAAAGAAACAATGAAAATAATTGCTAATTGAAATTCAGTTAACATGTGTTATCAAAACACTCAATTTATTTATTTCCTCTAATTTGAAGGATCATTAATAAAAATTCAGAAATATGTGTCTAAAATTTTACACATGTCTGCAATTTGATTATAGTCTAAATAATAAGAATTGATAAAGTAAACTTTTCATTGTGCCTTCTATATTCAAAGTTTGAAATCTTATTTTAGCTAACATGATTAACAGGAAAAATATTTGTATTAAAATATCAAAAGTTTTGTATCAATTTAATTAGGTTGATTTTTTCCTTGAATATATACAGTCATATAATTAATTTCAAGCTCAGCAAAAAAAAACAAAAACAAAAACAAAAAAAAACTATAGCCATTTATTCATTCACCAAATAAGATAACAATTTACTCTGTGCTGTATTCATATGTTTTTTGATTACCAATAAGATGTAATACTTAACTATTCTTTGCATCAAAGTATTAAGTACAGAAATGTTAATACAATAGTCAATCTCCACCACAAACTTTGTATGTTTTAGCCTTTTTGTCTCTCCCTGAATGTGTCAGCCTTTTCTAAGCGAAGCATAATCAAACAACTGAAATCAGAATATTATTATAGCCAGTGAGGACGTCATCCGGCATCCATTGCCATATCCAAATATAATTTTCCTTTAGAACATTAACTGAGTTGTTGAATTTTTTTTTAACTAGGAGATGCAAAACAATTATTTTCTAAGATATATCACTGTTATTTTTTCTTTATTTTAGTCAACAATCTGTTAGAATTTTATTCATATTTTGGAAAATGAATTCTGCCATTCATTTAATATTTGTTTTCATGTCAATTTTTTGAGGGGCTCATTGTCTCAAACTGTTGATGCTATAGTACCATGAGTAGTAATTCTCAGTCAAATTTTAGGTGAAATTTCATATATAGTGCTTCCCTTGTGGCTCAGTCGGTATGGAATCCACCTGCAATGCAGAAGACCAGGGTTCAATCCTTGGTTTAGGAAGTTCTCCTGGAGAAGAGAGTGGCTACACACTCCAGTATTCTTGCCTGGGGAGTTCCGTGGACAGAGAAGTTTGGCTGACTGTAGTCCATGGGGTTGCAAAGAGTCAGACAACACTGAATGACTAAGCACAGAACAATATATATATGCATATTAGGACTCCTCTGGTTACCTCCTTTCAGAATAGGGCTCATGTGCATTCTGCTAGAGATATGAAATGTGATTAACACCGGGTAAATGTTTTTTAGAAATACCCAGTTGATTCACAAGATCACTATAAGGAAGGGAGATAAGGGAGCTATGAGAATGTTAAAAAGCATCTAGATGGTCCTTATGTTATATGTTTACTGAGCATTATCCAAAGGCTGTACTCTGACTTTCTGATGACTCTTGAGACAGATCTCAATACACCGAATATTTTAGAAGCCAAATCTTTTGATTCCCAAGCATAACACCAAGGTTCTATTTTTTTTTTCTCAAAATTCTGTTCCCTTATGATTAAGTATCAGAAAACTTACTGTAAGAATGATATCTTTTTAAAGCACAGTTAAATCACATGTTCATTTCTTTATTAGGACAAAAGAGAGGAGTTTCTATATTAAAATCTTTTATTTTTTGTTTGTAAATTAAAAAATTTAGTAATATTCTATATCTTTTGTTGCTAAGTTATGTTTGACTCTTTTGTGACCCTTTGGACTGTAAATCCTGGGGCTTCTGTGTCTATGGGATTTTCCAGGCAAGAATACTCAAGTGGTGGCCATTTCCTTCTCCAGGGAATCTTTCTAACCCAGGGATCGAACCCACATCTCCTGCTTGGCAGGCAGATTCTTTACCACTGAGCCACTAGGGGAGCCATTCTATATCTTATATTTTACTTGTTCTGAAATAAGAGTTTCTATTATGTGAAGTAATAACATTATTAAGTTGGTATGGGGGATTTCAGCCACAAAACCGGTATAAATTATTTGGCCACTTCAGTTGCTTCATCTGTAAGATGGGCTCAATAATAACACTTAATTCAGCAGTATATTACAAGAATTAAATGATCGATTGATATAGTTAATAAACATTAGTTATATGATTATAAATATGAGAATTAAAGTACTTTTAATATTTGCAAAATTTAGAAACAATTTATAATACCATCCTCACCTCTGATACCCACTGCAAATTCAGGAATCCTCAAGATCACCACTTCTGATATAAAATGAAACTTTAGGGGTTCTCAGAACCACCCTCATTTTCAGTAATTTGTAAGAAAACTCACTGAACTGACTGAAAGCTGTAGAACTCACACTTAACGGTTTATTTCAGTGAAAGGATACAGATTAAAATTAGCCCAAGAGAAGGGATGTCTGAGGCCAAGTCCAAGAAGTAACATATATACAAGTAGAGCTTCCAGTTATCCTCTCCCCATGAAGTCATGGACAACACTAAATTTCATGGCAGTCATGGTTGACAACACTCAAAATGTCACCAACCAAGATAGCTTGCTGGAGCCTTGATGTCCAGATCCTTTAATGTAAATATGATTGCTCTTTGGAAAACAAAGGTGTGACAAACCTAGACAGCATATTAAAAAGCAATCATGTTAAGGGGCTGTGAAGAAAGCTGAGCGCTGAAGAATTGATGCTTTTGAACTGTGGTGTTAGAAAAGACTCTTGAGAGTCCCTTGAACTGCAAGGAGATCCAACCAATCCATTCTCAAGGAGATCAGCCCTGGGTGTTCTTTGGAAGGAATGATGCTAAAGCTGAAACTCCAGTACTTTGGCCACCTCATGCAAAGAGTTGACTCATTGGAAAAGACTCTGATGCTGGGAGGGATTGGGGGCAAGAGGAGAAGGGGACGACAGAGGATGAGATGGCTGGATGGCATCACCGACTTGATTGACGTGAGTCTGAGTGAACTCTGGGAGATGGTGATGGACAGGGAGGTCTGGCGTGCTGTGATTCATGGGGTCTCAAAGAGTTGGACATGACTGAACAACTGAACTGAACTGAACTGATTCTATTAAATAGTTAATAGTGTTTATCATATATTTTGCCTTGAAGTAAACTGGTAATATTTTTAGAAGAAAAATGTTAACTTGATGAAAATAGTTTTTGTTTTGGCTTACAACTAACCAGATTTTCATTTCCTTTCTGGATAATAAGTGACATTTTTCAAAGTATAGATGAGCCATATAGTTACCATTTTGTACTTATGTATAATAAACATATTAGAATGTCAATTTACTTGTTGTCTAGTTTTTATTTTTTAGTCTGTCTATGTTGAATTTTAGGTACTGATTTCTGTCAATAAGATCCAAACTGTGCTTTAAAAAAAAAGTAGCACTGTTGGCATAAAGTGCAAATGCAAAGTACAAATTTGCATATCATTCTGAAAGAAATAACCTTTCTTTTTAATCAGTTAGTCTCAGATATGCTGTGTAACTATACAACAAGTATTTTTGTGCATTCATTTCAATGATTATGATAATAAGCTTAAAGAGATAAAAGCTGTTGTATTTCTTATGCTGCATTGTTAAACCTGTGCAAGTGTTTCAATTACCATAATTCTGAAAAATTTTATGGCTTAAAATTTTAAGGTAATATAGTCTCTTGTATTCAATTTTATTTTTTGTATTCAGTCTAAATATCTGACAGCTGCTTTTGAATATGTTTTGTAGGTATTTGAAAAGAGTCAAGTGTAGGGTAGGACTGAAAAAAGGCTAGAACAAAGTTGATTCTGACAACCTATCATATGTTAAGAAAGAATAAGATATTTTTGCATATTACATGGTACTTTTATAAAAATAGCCTAAGTTTTAGTAAAATTACCTTATTTTTTTAGCATTTTTTTTTCCTCATTGAATTTAACTACCTCTGAACATGCTTGGTAACTGCTTGGTCAATATACATTTCTAAATATTTATTGATCAGAATCTACTAGGTCCTTGGAATCTAATGGTGGAGACTATAGACACAGTTTCCAACTTCTAGGAAGTTGGATTTCAGATAACCTGACGAGAGTGAGCCAAGTTGCATGCACATAGAAACTATTATTTAGCTCCCAGTTTCAGATTCATAGATGTTACTCTCTGCCAGTCTGTCTAATACTGAGTCTTTATGTTTGAAAGCTTTTCTCTTTGAGGCACCATCAATCTCCTGTACATATCTTTGCTATCTAGTTTGGATCTATGATCTATGGCTTGCAGATGCAGGTATCTTTTTGTCTGATTTACTAGTAATTACCAGACCTTAACATGACTGGCTCTCTTTCTCCTCTCCATACCACCAAATTTGAATGTTTCCAGGCTTCTTTAGCTCAGTAAGTTGCACCATTAATGATCCATTTGTTCTAAGTCTAATAAATCTATATTATCTTTAATTCTTCTCTTTCCATTATTCAACATATCCAGTAAATCAACAAGTTTTCCTGAATGTATCTGTTAGTTTTTATTTATCTCTAACAGAAATAGTGTTCCTGGCTTAGTTATTTATATTATTCATTGTCAGTGTCTCATTGAGCTATGGTTGCTTAGGCATTAATTTTGATAACTGGAAACAATTATAACCTAAATTCTTTCTTAGGGGCTTTCTAGGTGACACTACTATTAATGTCTTTTTCTTGTTGCAGTAATATTGGAAATAGATGAAGATGGAGAAAGTTAAGATAAAAGTAAAGAAAATATTTTAAAATCAAAAATTAAATTGAAACATTGGAATGCAACATATGGCACCATATTTAATAGCCTTAATAAATATCACATTAAAATATATGTCAAAACTTTGAATTTCTGTACATTATACTAAATTGTTAAATCTCTATATAAGCATATATTATATACATACATATTAAATAAAATGTTAAAATAAGAGAAATAAGAAGCTTCAAATCCCCAGAATTTAATTATCTTTTAATGACTGAAAAAGGTCAGTTTTCATTCCAATCCCTAAGAAAGGCAATGCCAAAGAATGCTCAAACTACCACACAATTGCACTCATCTCACATGCTAGTAAATTAATGCTCAAAATTCTTCAAGCCAAGCTTCAAAAATATGTGAACCATGAAATTCCAGAGGTTCAAGCTGGATTTAGAAAAGGAAGAGGAACCATAGATCAAATTGCCAACATCTGCTGGATCATTAAAAAAGCAAGAGAGTTCCAGAAAAATATTAACTTCTGCTTTATTGACTATGCCAAAGCCTTTGACTGTGTGGATTACAATAAAGTGTGGAAAATTCTGAAAGAGATGGGAATACCAGACCACCTGACGTTCCTCTTGAGAAATCTGTATGCAGGTCAGGAAGCAACAGGTAGGCCTGGACATGGAACAACACACTGGTTCCAAATTAGGAATGGAGTACGTCAAGAGCTGTATATCGTTAACCTCCTTATTTTACTTATATGCATAGTACATCATGAGAAATGCTGGGCTGGATGAAGCACAAGCTGGAATCAAGATTGCTGAGAGAAATATCAATAACCTCAGATATGCAGATGACACCACCCTTATGGCAGAAAGTGAAGAAGAACTAAAGAGCCTCTTGACGAAAGTGAAAGAGGATCGTGAAAAAATTGGCTTAAAACTCAACATTCAGAAAATGAAGAACATGGCATCCGGTACCATCACTTCATGGCAAATACATGAGGAAACAGTAGAAACAGTGGCAGATTTTATTTTGGGAGGCTCCAAAATCACTGCAAATGGTGACTGCAGCCATGGAATTAAGAGACACTTACTCTTTGAAAGGAAATTTATGACCAACCTAGACAGCATATTGGAGAAGGAAATGGCAACTCACTCCAGTATTTTTGCCTGGAGAATCCCATGGGTGGAGGAGCCTGGTAGGCTACAGTTCATGGTGTCGCACAGAGTCGGACACCATTGAACGACTTCACTTTCACTTTTCACTTTGATGCATTGGAGAAGAAAATTGGAACATACTCCAGTGCTCTTGCCTGGAGAATCCCAGGGATGCAGGAGCCTGGTGGGCTGCCATCTATGGGGTCACACAGAGTTTGACACGACTGAAGCAACTTAGCAGCTGCAGCAGACAGCATATTAAAAAACAGAGACATTGCTTACTGACAAAGGTCATCTACTCAAGGCTATGGTTTTTCCAGTGTCATGTATGGATGTGAGAGTTGGACTATAAAGAAATCTGAGCACCAAAGAATTGATGTTTTTGAACTGTGGTGTTGGAGAAGACTCTTGAGAGTCCCCTGGACTGCAAGGAAATCAAACCAGTCCATCCTAAAGGAGATCAGTCCTTAGTGTTCATTGGAAGGACTGATGAAGCTGAAACTCCAATACTTTGGCCACCTGATGGGAAGAACTGACTCACTGGAAAAGACCCTGATGCTGGAAAAGATTGAAGGTGGGAGGAGAAAGGGATGACAGAGGATGAGATGTTTGATGGCATCACTGACTCAATGGACATGAGTTTGAGTAAACTCCGGGAGTTGGTGATGGACAGGGAGGCCTGGTGTGTGCAGTCCATGGGGTTGCAAAGAGTTACACATGACTGAGTGACTGAAGTGAACTGAATTAAACTTATGATGAAGTTTAAAAAAGTGACAAAAACTAGTTCACATTCTCTGCCATTTTCATTCTCTTAAAATCCTCCAAACATTTGGATACAAATAAATACCTGCATCAATACTGGATACCCAGAAACCCAGACAATGGGCTAAATATCCCTTATATTTTCAGATCTGCTACTGTAGTGAGATGTTACCAGGTGTGGAGGTTTTCCTAGAAGCATATTAGTATTTGACAGATTTAGAAAGGCTGATTCAAGTGAACATTGTCCAAAGAGTACTGGAGAAAAATAAATAAACAGATTTATATCCAAGAGAAGGAATTCCATTCCAAAATCATACTGCCTTATTCACCTGTTTAGCATTTCGTCTCGCCCACAGTGTGGGTTCTTCAAATGCATGCCTTACCAGTCCTGACCACTGAGGAGGACGCTGGCTTTTCTGAACTGAGTATTGAGTACAATGGCAGAATTTAATATTTAAGGATGACATATTATGTATATATTTTTTCTTAATTTATTATTAATGAAATCACTTCTAATTTTTAGTAGGATAAAATAGGAAATGCTGCGGACTGATGATATTTTGAGGAACAAAAATGCATTCTTGTGTTCAGTTGTGTCTGACTCTTTGCCACCCTATGGACTGTAGCCCACCAGACTCCTCTGTCTATGGGATTTCCCAGGCAAGAACACCAGAGTGAGTTGCCATTTTCTACTCCACAGGATCTTCCCCACCCAGGGATTGAAACTGTGTGTCTGTGTCTTCTGCTTTGGCAGGCAGATTCTTTACCACTGTATCACCATGAAATGCTGCAAATAGATAATGTTTTGAGAAACAAGAGTAGTAAAAATCAACATAGGCTAGGATTGTTAATATAAAGGTGAAGAGAATTTAGCAGGATAACTAGCTGCCTGAGGAATCCTAGAAGTGATGTGTGAAAGTGAAGTCACTCAGTCGTGTCCAACTCTTTGCGACCCCGTGGACTGTAGCCTATGAGGCTCCTCCGTCCACGGGATTTTCCAGGCAAGAGTGCTGGAGTGGATTGCCATTTCCTTCTCCAGGGGATCTTCCCAACCCAGGAATCGAATGTGTGCTCATCATTATTTTGGTATCTGTATACTAGTTTCAGAATGTGCCAAGAATGTAAACAACCAGAGTGAAACCGAACCATGGAACTGAGCTGCCCATAGTAATGTCAAAAGTGTATAGTAATATATAGTTATTAATATACATTATAGTGAATTTAATTTTGCTTGAAACATTCACCTGTTGTTATGATGTTGTTCAGTAGTTAAGCTGTGTCCTCTTTGTGACTCCATGAGCTGCAGCACGACAGACTTCCTGTCCTTCACTGTCTCCCAGAGTTTCCTCAAACTCATGTCCATTGAGTAGGGAATGCCACCCTGCCATCTCATCCTCTGTCGACCCCTTCTCCTGCCCTCAGTCTTTCCCAACATCTGAGTCTTTTCTGATGAGTTACCTGTTCCCATCAGGTGACCAAAATATTGTAGCTTCAGCATCAGTCCTTCCAATGAATATTTAGGATTGATCTCCTTTAGGATTGACTGGTTTGATCTCCTTGCTGTCCAAGAGACTCTTTTTTTTTTTTTTAAATTTTATTTTATTTTTAAACTTTACATAATTGTATTAGTTTTGCCAAATATAAAAATGAATCCGCCACAGGTATACATGTGTTCCCCATCCTGAACCCTCCTCCCTCCTCCCTCCCCATACCATCCCCCTGGGTCGTCCCAGTGCACTAGCCCCAAGCATCCAGTATCATGCATCGAACCTGGACTGGCAACTCATTTCTTACATGATATTTTACATGTTTCAATGTCATTCTCCCAAATCTTCCCACCCTCTCCCTCTCCCACAGAGTCCATAAGACTGTTCTATACATCAGTGTCTCTTTTGCTTTCTCGTACACTGGGTTATTGTTACCATCTTTCTAAATTCCATATATATGCGTTAGTATACTGTATTTATGTTTTTCCTCCTGGCTTACTTCACTCTGTATAATAGGTTCCAGTTTCATCCACCTCATTAGAACTGATTCAAATGTATTCTTTTTAATGGCTGAGTAATACTCCATTGTGTATATGTACCACTGCTTTCTTATTCATTCGTCTGCTGATGGGCATCTAGGTTGCTTCCATGTCCTGGCTATTATAAACAGTGCTGCGATGAACATTGGGGTACACGTGTCTCTTTCCCTTCTGGTTTCCTCAGTGTGTATGCCCAGCAGTGGGATTGCTGGATCATAAGGCAGTTCTATTTCCAGTTTTTTAAGGAATCTCCACACTGTTCTCCATAGTGGCTGTACTAGTTTGCATTCCCACCAACAGTGTAAGAGGGTTCCCTTTTCTCCACACCCACACCCAAAGCAATCTATAAATTGCTTTGGGTGGTATACTCATTTTCACTATATTGATTCTTCCAATCCATGAACATGGTATATTTCTCCATCTATTAGTGTCCTCTTTGATTTCTTTCACCAGTGTTTTATAGTTTTCTATATATAGGTCTTTAGTTTCTTTAGGTAGGTATATTCCTAAGTATTTTATTCTTTCCGTTGCAATGGTGAATGGAATTGTTTCCTTAATTTCTCTTTCTGTTTTCTCATTATTAGTGTATAGGAATGCAAGGGATTTCTGTGTGTTGATTTTATATCCTGAAACTTTACTATAGTCATTGATTATTTCTAGTAATTTTCTGGTGGAATCTTTAGGGTTTTCTATGTAGAGGATCAAGGGAATTCCCATAAGGATAACAGCTGATCTTTCAATAGAAACTCTTCAAGCCAGGAGGGAATGGCAAGACATACTTAAAATGATGAAAGAAAATAACCTACAGCCCAGATTATTATACCCAGCAAGGATCTCATTCAAGTATGAAGGAGAAATCAAAAGCTTTTCAGACAAGCAAAAACTGAGAGAATTCTGCACCACCAAATCAGCTCTCCAACAAATACTAAAGGATATTCTCTAGGCAGGAAACACAAAAACAGTGTATAAATTCAAACCCAAAACAATAAAGTAAATGGCAACGGGATCATACTTATCAGTAATTACCTTAAACGTAAATGGGTTGAATGCCCCAACCAAAAGACAAAGACTGGCTGAATGGATACAAAAACAAGACCCCTACATATGTTGTCTACAAGAGACCCACCTCAAAACAGGGGACACATACAGACTGAAAGTGAAGGGCTGGAAAAAGATTTTCCATGCAAATGGGGACCAAAAGAAAGCAGGAGTAGCAATACTCATATCAGATAAAATAGACTTTAAAACAAAGGCTGTGAAAAGAGACAAAGAGGGTCACTACATAATGATCAAAGGATCAATCCAAGAAGAAGATACAACAATTATAAATATATATCCACCCAACACGGGAGCACCGCAGTACATAAGACAAATGCTAACAAGTATGAAAGGAGAAATTAACAATAACACAATAATAGTGGGAGACTTTAATACCCCACTCACACCTATGGATAGATCAACTAAACAGAAAATTAACAAGGAAACACAAACTTTAAATGATACAATAGACCAGTTAGACCTAATTGATATCTATAGGACATTTCACCCCAAAACAATGAATTGCACCTTTTTCTCAAGCGCACATGGAACCTTCTCCAGGATAGATCACATCCTGGGCCATAAAGCTAGCCTTGGTAAATTCAAAAAAATAGAAATCTTTCCAAGCATCTTTTCTGACCACAATGCAGTAAGATTAGATCTCAATTACAGGAGAAAAACTATTAAAAATTCCAACATATGGAGGCTGAACAACATGCTGCTGAATAACCAACAAATCACAGAAGAAATCAAAAAAGAAATCAAAATTTGCATAGAAACGAATGAAAATGAAAACACAACAACCCAAAACCTGTGGGACACAGTAAAAGCAGTCCTAAGGGGAAAGTTCATAGCAATACAGGCACACCTCAAGAAACAAGAAAAAAAGTCAAATAAATAACCTAACTCTACACCTAAAGCAACTAGAAAAGGAAGAAATGAAGAACCCCAGGGTTAGTAGAAGGAAAGAAATCTTAAAAATTAGAGCAGAAATAAATGCAAAAGAAACAAAAGAGACCATAGCAAAAATCAACAAAACCAAAAGCTGGTTCTTTGAAAGGATAAATAAAATTGATAAACCATTAGCCAGACTCATCAAGAAACAAAGGGAGAAAAATCAAATCAACAAAATTAGAAACGAAAATGGAGAGATCACAACAGACAACATAGAAATACAAAGGATCATAAGAGACTACTATCAACAATTATATGCCAATAAAATGGACAACGTGGAAGAAATGGACAAATTCTTAGAAAAGTACAACTTTCCAAAACTCGACCAGGAAGAAATAGAAAATCTTAACAGACCCACCACAAGCACGGAAATTGAAACTGTAATCAAAAATCTTCCAGCAAACAAAAGCCCCGGTCCAGACGGCTTCACGGCTGAATTCTACCAAAAATTTAGAGAAGAGCTAACACCTATCCTGCTCAAACTCTTCCAAAAAATTGCAGAGGAAGGTAAACTTCCAAACTCATTCTATGAGGCCACCATCACCCTAATACCAAAACCTGACAAAGATCCCACAAAAAAAGAAAACTACAGGCCAATATCACTGATGAGCATAGATGCAAAAATCCTTAACAAAATTCTAGCAATCAGAATCCAACAACACATTAAAAAGATCATACACCATGATCAAGTGGGCTTTATCCCAGGGATGCAAAGATTCTTCAATATCCGCAAATCAATCAATGTAATACACCACATTAACAAATTGAAAAATAAAAACCATATGATTATCTCAATAGATGCAGAGAAAGCCTTTGACAAAATTCAACATCCATTTATGATAAAAACTCTCCAGAAAGCAGGAATAGAAGGAACATACCTCAACATAATAAAAGCTATATATGACAAACCCACAGCAAACATTATCCTCAATGGTGAAAAATTGAAAGCATTTCCTCTAAAGTCAGGAACAAGACAAGGGTGCCCACTTTCACCATTACTATTCAACATAGTTTTGGAAGTTTTGGCCACAGCAATCAGAGCAGAAAAAGAAATAAAAGGAATCCAAATTGGAAAAGAAGAAGTAAAACTCTCACTATTTGCAGATGACATGATCCTCTACATAGAAAACCCTAAAGATTCCACCAAGAGACTCTTAAGAGTCTTCTCCAGCACTACAATTAGAAAGCATCAGTTCTTCAGCACTCAGCCTTCTTTATAGTCCAAATCTCATATCCATACATGACTACTGGAAAAAAGCATAGCTTTGACTATATGGACTATTCACTTGTTAATGGGCAAAAATAACAAGAAGTAGACAACTTTTCTATTTGCGCTTTACCACTTCCTAGTCATGTGAGCCGAGACAAATGTCTTTTTCTCTCCAGTCTTCTTTTTCTTTCTCTATGAATTTCTCATATCTGCTCACAGATTATTGTAAAGACCAAATACAACACATTACAATTAACATTTTTAAGTGCAAAGCAATGTAATTGCAAATGTAAGGTATTATTATAGAAAATTTTCAAATATTGTATAATGGCTTCCTCTGAGTGCAGGTAAGTATTAATTTACAAGAATCTGTAAAGTTGAATTAAGTGACTGTAAATATGAAACTAACATCTTATTTCCAGCATTACCTATCCACCAAACAAATGTTTGTATAATTATGCATAGTTATTTTTTAAAAAACAATTCCTATATTTTTTTCCAAGTAAATTTGCCCTACAAAAGACATGAAATTAAAAAAAAAATGCTTACTCCTTGGAAGGAAGGCTCTGATAAAACTAGACAGCTTATTAAAAAGCAGAGACATCACTTTGCCAACAAAGATCCATATAGTCAAAGGTATGGTTTTTCCAGTAGTCATATATGGATGTGAGAGTTGGACTATAAAGAAAACTGACCACCAAAGAATTGATGCTTTTGAACTGTGGTGTTAGAGAAGAGTCTTGAGAGTCTCTTGGACAGAAAAGAGTTCAAATCAGTCAATTCTAAAGGAAATCAGTCCTGAATATTCATTGGAAGGACTGATGGTAAAGCTGAAGCTCCAATACTTTGGCCACCTGCAGTGAAGAACTGACAGCAAAAGAGACACAGATGTATAGAACTGTCTTTTGGACTTTGTGGGGGGAGGGGGAGATGATTTGGGAGAATGGCATTAAAACTTGTATAATATCATATAAGAAATGAATTGCCAGTCCAGGTTCGATGCAGGATACAGGAAGCTTGGGGATGGTGCACTGGGATGACCCAGAGGGATGGTATGGGGAGGGAGGGAGGAGGGGGGTTCAGGATACGGAACATGTGTACACCCATGGCAGATGCATGTTGATGTATGGCAAAACGAATACAATATTGTAAAGTAAATAATAATAATAATAATTAAAAATTTTTTTAATAAAATTAAAAACAACAACAACAACAACAACTGACTCATTTGAAAAGGCCCTGATGCTGGGAAAGATTGAAAGCAGGAGAAGGGGACAACAGATAATGATATGGTTGAGTGGAATCAGCAATTAGATGGATATGAGTTTAAGCAAGCTCCTGGTGTTGGTGATGGATAGGGAAGCCTGTCATGCTGCAGCCCATGGGGTTTCAAAGAGAGGGACGTGACTGAGGGACTGAAATGAACTGAACTGAACTAACCCTATGCTTAAATAATCATCTGTGAGGAAGGAAAGTAAAATCGTTAATAGTTCAGTCAATACACTAAGAAACCCCTGTATTATAAATATAATTTTATGTCTACTATTTAAGTGGTTTTTGACTGTAGTCAGTTCAGTTCACTTCAGTCGCTCAGTCATGTCCGACTCTTTGTGACCTATGGACTGCAGAACATCAGGCTTCCCTGTCCATCACCAACTCCCTGAGTTTGTTCAAACTGATGTCCATTGAGTCGGTGATGCCATCCAACCATCTCATCTTATGTCGTCCTCTTCTCCTCCTGCCTTCAATCTTTCCCAGAATTAGGGTCTTTTCCAGTGAGTCAGTTCTTCCCATCAGGTGGCCAAAGTGTTGGAGTTTCAGCTTCAGCATCAGCCCTTCCAAAGAACATTCAGGACTGACTTCCTTTAGGATGGACTGGTTGGATTTCCTTGCAGTCCAAGGAGCTCTTGAGTCTTTTCCAACACCACAGTTTAAAAGCATCAGTTTTTCAATGCTCAGCTTTCTTTGTCATCTGACTCTCGCATTCATACATGACTACTGGAAAAACCATAGCTTTGTCTAGTGGATCTTTGTCAGCAAAGTAATGTCTCTTCATTTTAATATGCTGTCTAGGTTGGTCATAGCATTTCTTCCAAGGAGTAAGCATCTTTTAATATCATGGTTGCAGTCACCATCTGCAATGATTTTGGAGCCCCCCAAAATAAAGTCTGTCACTGTTTCCATTGTTTCCCCATCTATTTGCCATGACGTGACGGGACCAGATGCCATGATCTTCATTTTTTAAATGTTGAGATTTAAGCCAGCTTTTTCACTCTCCTCTTTCAGTTTCATCAAGAGGCTTTTTACTTCTTCTTTGCTTTCTGCCATAAGGGTGGCGTCATCTGTGTATCTGAGGTTATTGATATTTCTCCCAGCAATCTTGATTCCAGCAAGTTATTTCAAATATGTTCAGTGGAGATCTAAACATTGTTTTGCTTTTTTATTTTGAAGGTTATATTAATTTTTATGTAACATTTCATATTGCATCCTTGTGTCTGCTGCAAGAAGTATGCCTAGTATATTATAGCTGTTTTTATACCACTTTAGTATAAGGTAAGAATAACATGTAAGATGCATAGTATTTGCTATAAAATAATAGATATTGTTACCATATTATTATACAATATAAATTTACTCAATCTGACATTATGCTTTGTTCTAAAAGGAGAAGTAATTTTGATCCAAATGATGACACTAGGGCAATGATTTGGATGAATATTCTATAAATATAAGTTTGGCTATATTACTTACCCAGTATACAAGGTAAAGTTCTCAGAATAGAAAGAAATTTGAAGATTCAATATTTTTTTCAAGAACAATAATTTATTTGTTTTAATATTATTTAATTCAAAGTTCTACTGACATTTTTTTTTCAAGAATGCAATTATCACTGTCCCTCAGGAATCATATTTAAAGTAACTTATTTGTGTTGAGACATCAAGAACAAAAGACTAAAATTTTATTCATATGAAAAAAATGTCCTCCAACCAAATGTCTTACAAACAGAACATAAACTCATGAATATTTAGCTTTTCTTCTTTTCTCTAGGCATTAGCAAATATCCCATTGTTATTAATAGAATGTTTCATTTACTTAGCATAATATGGAGCCAGTATCAGAAACAAATAGTTTACTTGGATTTCTACTTCTCATGGGCAAGACTATGACTTAATCATATTATGTTCTTTGTCACCAGGCATATCTATGACAGAGTAGATAATGGAATATTGAATAAATAAATTATAACAATGAGTAAAATCAGTTTATATCATATAAGATATCAAATGGTATATGCATTATTCAAAGTATATGTAAATAGTTTTTCTGTCACAAATATAAGAAACTCCGACAGAATTAAATTAAGATTTGTTCTCATGCTTTTTAGAATGAGGTTTTTTTCCGAAAAAGATCTTAAATCCAAAAAACTGTATTTATGACGAATCAACCTGAAAAGATTTGATTTTATTTCATTCCAGGCAAGCACACAAAGGATTACCTGGCTCCTGAAAACTTGTCTGAATAAACCCAAATCCCCCTACCAGAATCATACAAGAATCTGTTTTTTTATAGCCTTTAATGTATTTTCAGTAACTTTCCTTTGTTAGCAAGTTTTTAAAACTGCCTCAGCAATAATGTAAGTAAAATTTAATTAGACTTTTTAAAGAGTGAACAACCTGCACTGCAATATTTTTTGCTTGTGTGGATGAATTATGAAATATATAGGGAACTAATTAGAAATTTGCATATATATGTAAATACTTTGAAAAAAGAATAGTACTCATCTTTCACCTTTTGAAACATAAAAAAGTTTATACTATGTATTCAATTTTTATGTTTAAAATAACTTTTCACATATGGAATATATTGATCATACCATTACATGTTTTGTGAACAACGTAATGATCTTTTATCTAATGTTACTAGAAATGGAAAAGGGGAATAATGCTTAAAGATAGGTTTAAATTTAATATGTACATTCTTATTTATTTTAAGCACAAAATATTTTCATATCAAATAGTGAATGCTACTCATTTACTTAGGTACTTACCTACAGCAGCATACAGCCATTGTTATTAATACTTATATTGGAATAATTATTCTCTTATACTTTAAGAAGCTAATATATAAGTATCGTTCACAATTCTAATTATTTATTGACCTTTGAAAGAGACCATTTTTTGAGCATATGACATTTCTTGTATTTCATTTCTTTTATAGTTTCCACAGAAGTTAAGTAATATTGTATTCAAATAAAATACTGATTTTTCATATATTTAGCTTTCACTTGAGTTTCTCACTAATTGATTACTTTAATATTAAGTGACTCTTACAGAAGATATAAGATATCATAAAAATATAAAGAAGGTGTTAATTCTCATGGTTGACAGCGTTATTAGATTTTTTACAGAAGTAATTATTCTTCATATAATTTCTTAGTCCTGAAATTATTTTTAATACATGACGGTTAACTTCAAAATTGGTGGTTACCAAAGTTGGATACTATATAGAATGGGTTGTTCTTTCTTTTTATTAAGTTTTTGTTTTATACCTGTTTGTATGTTTTTAAGTGTTATTTTTGGAATTCCTAGATTAGTGATAACTTAGTCTTGTGAATTTCTTTCATTCTGTAAGCTAATGTGGATAGACGATGATGACAAAGATGATCTTATTCACAGTTTAGTATGGCATAGTTGTGTGGCTAGGCTCACTTTTGCTGTCACTGAATTAGCAATGCAAGTCTTATAGTGAAAAAAATATCTGTCCAGTAATGTCCTGTACTATGAAAATCACTACCTTATGTTTAATTTTGAAAAACTGATTGGGTTTTATCTGTGATCCATTGCTATTAGAGACATAATCAGGAAGATTAATTCACATAGGCAGTAATATAAATTATGGTATGAAGTGATGATGGCCTAAACTGGGGTTAAAATATAGATGGAGAGCCCCACAAAAGGAAGAGTCCACATTGTGTTCATTAGGTAGTAGTAATGATTCCATGATTCTGAAATCTGGGACAGAAGATTAACGGATGAAATTATTTAATTAGGATTCTGATATTTGTCCTTATAGGTGCAGACTTGTTTAATATCATGTTTTCTTGTATCAAGAAAAGTATTTTAAAATTTGATACTAATTATAAATTTGGGGCATGAAACTTCATGAGGTTTGCTTCTGAAGGCAACACATTGGAGAGTTCCTCCTTCCTTGGCCTCCTAAAATGAAAGCAGAATTTAAACATAGCCATAAATATAATCTGGAAAACAACCTTGAATGGTATGAGTATGCATCTCCCACAAGTCTCTTAGTCTTTGCAATATCAATCCTCTTTAAGTTACAAAATGTAGTTCTGTCCATCATTTTTAAAAATGTGATTAAAGCAGCTGCATATTATCTTCTGGGGCTAAACTTGCCTTTCTTGGATAGCATTGAGTACTCTACCATTACCACTCTGTTATCTCTGGTTGAAATCTACCATATGGCAGATAGGTGTCCTGATAGTTCAGTTTTACCTGTGGGAATGGATACCTGTCATGGATTGTTCATGTGATAAATCAGCAATGTTAGCAACTTCTCTTTGAATGTTGTCCTAAATCCACTTTAATAATCTCCAGACTTATTTTGATAGAAATTTTTGAAAAGGAGAAGATGCTTAGAGAAATATTATACTAAGTCCTCATGAAGGAAGTAAGTCTTAACACATGGAGGAAGGATAAAATTTTATTTTTTTCCTTATCAAGTATTCTGGGACTAGAGTTGCCATGTTATCAAATTAAAATACAGGATACCCAGTTGGATTTGACTTGTAGATAAACACATTTTAGTATATCTCAATTATAGGGCTTCCCTAGTGGCTCAGTGGTAAAGAAACGGCCTGCCAAGAAAGAGACATGATGAGTCTGATTCCTGAGTCAGAAAGATCTGCTGGAGGAGGAAATGGCAACCCACTCCAGTATACTTGCTGGGAAATCCCATTCACAGAGGAGCCTGGCAGGCTACTGTCCATGGGGTTGCAAAAGAATCGGGCAAGACAGCAACTAAACAACAACAATCCCAAATGTTGCATGGAGCACACCATACACACTACATCAATATCTATATTAATGTTGGTAGATGTTGATATAGGTATATGTGTAGATACATTTGTAGATGTAGATACAATATATAGATACGTTTCTGAATGAAATTTAACATAGTATTCTAAATTAATTTGGAATTAAATTAATTCTTACAGCCTTACTTGAGACATAAACTTGCATGGGTTAAGACTATTCTCAGTATCCTTTACCTTATGTCCTGTACCCAGTTTGTGTCCATGTCTTATGTAAGCAAAGTGTTCCCTGTGGAACACTGAAAAATAGCCTGGGTGGGTATCCAACAGCTCAGTTATAACGTTCCAACTTAGCACATTTTTGTCTAGCCATAATTTCATTCACTTATAGGCCAATACCAATCTGTGAACTATGATATGTGTGTGCTTTGTGCTTAATTACTCAATCATGTCCAACTCTGTGCAATCCCATGAACTTCAGGTTCCTCTGTTCATGGAATTTTCCAGGCAAGAATACTGGAGTGGGATTCCATTTCCTATTCCAGGGGATCTTCCTGATCTAGGGATCAAACCCACATCTCTTGCATTTCTGGCAGGAAGATTCTTTACACTGTGCCATCTGGGAAATCCAATCTGTGAAATATGTGGGATTAAAAATATCAATCTGTAAAGGAGTTAATGATTTGAAAAAATTATATTTATATCTGAACGCACTTACATTACCTTTATCTAACCCTTTCATCATTTTTTCTCCTTTAACTGTCTAGTGCCTTCTTCATGCACATTGTTGCTTCAGATATCTGTCATTCGTGGTCACTTATTCATGGATATTTAGAATAAATAAATTTCAAAAACATTCTCTATTTCTACTATTTATTTGCCTTTTAAGACTAATTTTCCCATAGTATAATAACATATAAATAATGCCAAATTTGTGGAAATGTCAATAGAAATAATTAATAGCTGAATTATCTTAGTGTTAAAGAGGACCCTCAGTTTATGTTAGGAAAAAATTGAAAGATAAGCCAAACCTAGTCTTTGAGATTGCTGTTCTCATCACATAAAATGGCCCTTCTTTCTGGGAAATATGAGTTGTGAACCATAGATCTATGTTGTGTGAGCATGTTCCAGAGATGTTTAATACTGTAAAGTATTAGTGACCTATTGGAAAATAAGACTTCCCCTAAGAATATAGAGTCAATTTTGGTGACCTTTCTATAATGGGAAGCCTTTCTTTGAATTGGGTGCCTGTCTCTTGTCTGTTTTCCTCCATAGTTCACAGGAGCCTCATGTAACTCCAGCAATTCACCTAACTATGTCCCCAAGGCAATCATGTTCATATTTTATATTTCATTGCCCACTTGTTATTTTTGTACTGTGTTCTCCCCATATTTATGAGGCTGTGGGATGAACCCTTATGCTTCCTGTATTGTTTTTCTTTTCTTTTTCTTTACTTGAATTTAAATGCTAAATTTTAGAAGGCAATAAAAATGGGTTGTAGTGTTCTTAAAATTATACTGAGAGATATAAGTGCTGTGATTTAAAGATTTATTGATAGGTAGCTACAGATTTGTAGATAAAAATCTGAACACACCTGATTCTTAGCACTGAATATTTTAAAACCTGGTATTAATATAAAATAACCAGTTCTGGATGCATTTGAAAAAAAATTGTGTACTCCCTCTGACTTTATTGACTTCAGATGCATTCCTAATTAGTGGCTTTGCTCTATAATGGCCTACAATGCTTTAACATAATTTTTTTAAAATTTGCCCTTAGTAAAGGAAAGAGGCTTCCCCAGTAGCTCATCTGGTAAAGAATCAACCTGCAATGCAGGAGACCCCAGTCCATTCCTAGGTCTGGAAGATCCGCTGGAGAAGGGATAGGCTACCCACTCCAGTATTCGTGGGTTTCCCTAGTGGTGGCTCAACTGGTAAAGAATCCATCTGCAATGCGGGAGACCTGGGTTTTAATCCCTGGGTTGGGAAGATCCCCTGGAGGAGGGCATGGCTCCCCATTCTAGTATTCTGGCCTGGAGAATTCCATGGACTGTATAGCCCTGGCGTTGCAAAGAGTTGGAAACGATTTTCACTTTCAGAGGAGAGATTATATTTGAAACATCATGTCATTTATTTAAATTTTGTCATATAACTATTAAAATTCTTATTTTCTTCATATCATATAAAATTTATTTGATGTTTAAGGAGAGATTAATTTGTTCCACCGTATTTAACTTTTACAAAAAACAAACTGAGTAAACATAAGCACATTTTTACTAGAAGGCCAAGGCAAATATTGTTCTCAGAGTTTATGAGTATCCATTTCATACTCCAGACTTATAATTCAACAGATTTTCATGCTATATGTTTTACCTCTTGGTTAAAGCTGTATATTCATTATATAATAAAATATTTTGGTAAATTTGATATAATGACTATTTGTGATTATGATATATTGAACTTTCACTTAGATTGATATACCTGCAGAATACTTTAGTATGTGCCTTATCCCTTAAGATTTTCTTTTTCGTTTTATGTATAAATTTCCCAGGTTTGCAGAGAAGTGCTACTTTTGTTGTTATTTTTGGAGAAAGAATATGGTATTAAATATCTAATATCCATAAAAGGGGCTTCCCAGGTAGCTCAGTGGTAAGAAATTCACCTGCCAAGCAGAAGACACATGTTCCACCTCTGGGTCCAGAATATCCCCTAGGGAAGGAAATGGCAACCCACTCCAGTATTCTTGCCTGCAAAGCCCCATGGACAGAGGAGCCTGGTGGACTACAGTCCATGGGTTTGCAAAGAGTCAGACACAATTTAGCAGTGAAACAGCAGCAATCCATAAAAGACTGCTTAAAGTGAAAAACAAGGCTAAAATGTCCATGCATTATCTCACGTGTACAAACCCTCATCTCCATCTCTTGCCTCAAGAAACTGAAAGGCACATTTTATTACAGGGTGATTGCATTTAGCAACAGCTTGGAAGAGGCAGAGATGACTGAGGCTAAACAGATGCTATAATAGCAGGGGTTTTTGCTGCATTTTGTTTTTTTGTTTCCATTTTTTTTTTCTTTTTGATTCTGTTTTTTCTCTCTGTAACTTGTTGATTGTCTTGGCTTCAAACCCCATGCTACTGCTGCTACTGCTAAGTCACTTCAGTCGTGTCCGACTCTGTGCGACCCCATAGATGACAGCCCACCAGGCTCCCCTGTCCCTGGGATTCTCCAGGCAAGAACACTGGAGTGGGTTGCCATTTCCTTCTCCAATGCATGAAAGTGAAAAGTTAAAGTAAAGTCTCTCAGTCATGTCCGACCCTCAGTGACCCCATGGACTGCAGCCCACCAGGCTCCTCCATCCATGGGATTTTCCAGGCAAGAGTACTGGAGTGGTCAAACCGCATAGTCTCATCAAATATGTGGGACCTTTTACTCTCCCAGCTTCAGTGTTGTCACCTGTAAAGGGCTTACCTCACTGTCTAACACATGGCAAATTTGACCAAGGTTTCTATTTTTATAAATTAACTTCCATTTAATTTGCTTTTCTCTTTGTCATATAAATTAAACCATTTTTATTTTTGTGAATATCAGAGCAGTTAGTAAGCTTTAGTGAGCCAAATAATGTTTTTCTTTTTGAGTTCTTACTGGAAATACTTTTCACAGAAATTAAGTTTAATACTTCAGCACATTTTGCTAGAGGTATGTTTGAAAGTCAAGAGATAAAGCTGGTTTGTGATTTCTATAGAAATTTTGCCAAACATAAAAGGGCCATAAAAGCATTATGCACACAGGCAAGCACAGTTGGGATATTTTCAGTCTGTCAAGTTTGCATGTAAATGTAGTAAGGCTGTATGAAAAAAAAAAAAAAAAACTTGTTTTTCCTCAGTTTTGTTATCTCTTTCTTTGAATGTCAGGATACATTTGTAAATCAAATTGTGCTCAGCCAGATAATGCTGAATCTTAAAGTTTTAAGAATGGTTTTTAGGCACTTTCATAGGTTAGTTTGATGTACAGAAAGTGATTAAAAAAGCATTGTGAGTTTTCAAGGCAAGATTGGAAATACAATTTACTACTAATAATGGTCTATTCAGGTACATATTTTTAAACATAATGGGAAAATCAATCCAGCAATTGTTTATTGAGTTCTTTAGATGCTAGTCACTCTGTCAGAGGCTTGGAAGGCAAATAGGGAATAGCAACATATAATTAGAACAAATGAAAACAAGTTATCCACTCTCCATATGTCACCCAAGTTGGGCAAGTAAACTTAAGGTAATATTTTTACAGGCCGCAATGAAAGTGTGTTTATGGACAAGACATATACAAGAGAATCATCTGAAATTGCTTAGGATGTCAAGGTCTTATCTGTTAACCAGAACACAGGATGAACTTCAGGTATCTTATGTGGATCTGAGAGTGTTCTTGGCTGCTAGTTATCCTGAGCCCAAGTGAGATTCTTAGACTAGAATTATGAGACTAAGCTTTTGATATGACTTTGTCATGAGGACTGTATCCTCAATCCTTGAAACCCAGCAGAAGCTTTTTCTGAAGGTGTTACTCCTCAAACTGCCAATATGAGGATTAGATGCTGAGAAGAAATATTTCTATTATATTCCATGATGTCTCTTCCTTTTATCACATTGTCTTCTTCAGTATTCTCAGTTTTTTTTTTTTTTCTCTCTCTCTCTCCTTTCCTCCTCTCTCCCTCTTTTGTATAACAATGTTGTTATTCTTTGCTCATAGTCTTCATTCATTCAACAAATTTTTATTGAGCATCTATTATTTTCTGAGCACTGTTCTCAGTACTAGTAATACAGTAGCATACAAAACATTATATATATATATATATATATATATATGTATATATATATATTTCTGGGTTTAAAAGAATACATCTCATAAGGTAATACAAGTTACAAAGAAAAAATCAAGGAACAGAGTTTGATTTTCTTTTCTCACTGATATTCTCTTTATTTTACAAGGCATCATCTACTTCAAGTTTAAAGTGTGTTATTTGTAAGAGAAGTTAATTTATTCAATCATCTGCTTATTAATTAGTTTTTGTATTAGATGTGACTATTTAAGGGCAAAACAACTTAAAGACAGGACTAAGCTTTAATGTTGGGTGCCTCAGTTTCTTTTTTATGAATTGTTTTGGGAGCCCCATAGAAACTGACTGAAAATATTAATACTTCACATGTATGGCAATAGTTTAATGAAAGATTCACACCTTTAAAACTATATTAGCCAAGATGGAGGTAATGTCCAGGGCAGTTACATAATTAGAGGAGAGAAAGACTTAAAAATAACTGGAAGATAGGAAGATAGGGTCTAACATACACAGAAAGTAAGGAATGCAAAAGATATGTGTAGTTGTAGTAAAGAAAAAGTGTCAATTCATGTGAAAGACCCTAATCATAGCTAAAGCTATGTTCATTTATTTGACTGGTAAATTGCTTAGTTTTCAGATTATATCTGAAATGTTGTGTTTATCACAGATCTTTTTGAGATTATCCCTTCATGAAACACTGGGACTGAGTGACAGAAAATGTGAGATATGATTCTTACCAAATAATTTTGTCATCTGCTGGAAAAGAGAAACTTATGAAACAAGTATTTTTACAGTATAAGTAAATCAGTATGAATTTAAATGAGCATGCATGCAAAGAGATGCAAAGGAAGGAAGTTATTTTGACTTGAGGTGTTTTTAAATAAATAAATTGGTACATAAATCTAGACTTAAAGAATGAATTTTTTTTCTGTTGGCAGGGAAAAAGACAATTTGAGACTTTTGTAATATCACATTTTAAGAATACCAACAGATCACTGAATTTTCAAATTGTGAGGAGTTGGGAAAGGGAATGACTGAGGGTGTCTGAAAATGTTAAGAAAGAAGAGAAAACTAAAAGGAGACTAAATAATTATATCAAATATTTGAAAGCTTTCTGTGCAGGAGAAGAAAGAGGTTGGGTTTCGTTATTTCTAACTTAGATTATTGGAGAAGAAATGGCAACCCACTCCAGTATTCTTGTCTGGAAAGTCCCATGGAAAGAGAAGACTGGCAGACTATATTCCATATGGTCACAAGAGTCAGACACAACTTAGCAACCGAACAACAACAACAGAAACAACTTGGATTATACAATACATGACTGCCAGGTCCTATTGTAAGACTGTGCCGTGTTTGTCCCTAGGAGCAGCACTCACAAAGATTGCCAAAGCAATATTGTCATGCAGTATTGTGTGATGCAGAATTCACCATGTGTGCAAGTTCCTTTGCTCTCCTAGACTGAATTAGATTAACTTTCTTATGTATTCCAATTAGGAATCTGTGCAAAATACATTTGTCACATTTTATTGCAAATTTTTATTAATCTATATTTCTCCCTTATTGATTCTGAGTTGGTAGATTCCTAATATTTACTTCTGCTTTATTGACTATGCCAAAGACTTTGACTGTGTGGATCACAATAAACTGTGAAAAATTCTGAAAATGATGGGAATACCAGACCACCTGACCTGCCTCTTGAGAAATCTGTATGCAGGTTAAGAAGCAATAGGTAGAACTGGACATGGAACAAAAGAATGGTTCCAAATCAGGAAAGGAGTGTGTCAATGTTGTATACTGTCACCTTGTTTATTTAAATTATATGCAGAGTACATCATGCGAAACACCGGGCTGGATGAGGCACAAGCTGGCATCAAGACTGCCAAGGAAAAACATCAATAACCTCAGATATGCAGATGACACCACCCTTATGGCAGAAAGCAAAGAAGCACCAAAGAACCTTTTGATGAAAGTGAGAGGAGAGTGAAAAAGTTGGCTTAAAGGTCAACATTCAGAAAACTAAGATCATGGCATCTGGTCCCATCACTTCAAGCCAAATAGATGGGGAAATAATGGAAACAGTGAGAAACTTTATTTTGGGGGGCTCCAAAATCAATGCTGATGGTGACTGTAGCTATGAAATTAAAAGATGCTTGCTCCTTGCAAGAAAAGCTGTGGCCAATTTAGATAGTGTATTAAAAAGCAGAAACATTACTTTGCAAACAAAAGCCCATCTAGTCAAAGCTATGGTTTTTTCAGTAGTCCTATATGGTGTGAGAGTTGGACTATAAGGAAAACTGAATGCCAAAGAATTTATGTTTTTGAACTGTGGTGTTGGAGGACTCTTGAGAGTCCCTTAGACTTCAACGAGATCCAAACAGCCCATCCTAAAAGAAATCAGCCCTGAATATTCATTGGAAGGACTGATGCTGAAGCTGAAACTCCAGTCCTTTGGCAACCTGATGCGAAGAGCCAACTCATTAGAAAAGACCCCGATACTAGGAAAGATTGAAGGTAGGAGGAGAACAGGACAACAGAAGATAAGATGGTTGGATGGCATCACCGAATCATGGACATAAGTTAAGCAAGCTCTGAAAGTTGGTGATGGATAGGGAAGCCTGGCATGCTGCAATCCATGGGGTCACAAATAGTCAAATACAACTGAGTGACTGAACTGAACTGAACTGAAACAAACAACAATCACATTATCATAAGCTTGTTTTTTTATTAACCATTTATTTTACATAAAGTATAAAATGCAACATAATATATATATATATATATATATATATGATTGATATATATTATAGATATACACATAACATAAAAATAGCTCTCTTTAAAATCTAATATGTTTAGTCAATGACTTCCAGAAGGGAAATGCATTTTGAAATTAATAAATTCTAATACACTGTACAAGAGTTTTGTGTCTGGAATAGCTGGATTTTTTGACCAAGTATTCAAATTGTGGCCATTTAAGAGATATGTTGAATTTGAAATATTCCAAGCAGATCACTAAACATAAGGTAATAATATTTAATACTAAAATTTACTTTTTGTATTTTGTTTTCAGTTTGGGAAAGTGTGATGATAATATAAAGTTATTAAATGGTGTATATAGCATATGACCTTTCATATCTTTTTAGGAAACAGTTTAGAATTCACAGTATATGCTGAGTTGCCCAATATAGGTAGAGAAACAAGAATCAAAAATGATTGCTCATAAAGCTATAATTTTATAAAATCTGTTTTCAATTAAGATATCATGTAAGAATTATCAATAGCAAGATTGAATTGAGTTTAAAAATAGGAACAAAGACTCCTATAAAATTTTTGAAAAGTCTTGAAATTTTCTGAAAGTCTATAGTAATTAGCAATATATATATTTAGAATAAGAAGCAGGATTTCCAATTTACCAAGAAGTCAGGATATAGTCTGGATATTTACCAAGATGTATAGGATATAAGGTTTCAATCCAGAGGAAAAAAGCTACTAAAATTTTTGGTAATCAAAGTAAAATTACTTGGAGATATATAATTAAATTATGTCTCATAAATTAATATCATGATAAAGTAGATAAGGTAATAAATTAATAATTCATTGGAAGTATAATGTTTCTTTTTATAGTTCTGGTATTTTTTTAAAAATGCTATAGTTGTACATGCTTCCTCATAGCTCAGTTGGTAAAGAATCCACCTGCAATGAAGGAGAACCCTATTTGGTTCCTAGGTGGGGAAGATCCACTGGAGAAGGGATAGGTTACCCACTCCAGTGTTCTGAGGCTTCCCTTGTGGCTCAGCTGGTAAAGAATCTGCCTGCAGTGCGGGAGACCTGAGTTCAATCCCTCCGTTGGGAAAATCCTCTGGAGAAGGGAAAGGCTTCCCACTTGAGTATTCTGGCGTGGAGAATTCCACGGACTCTATAGTCCATGGGGTTTCAAAGAGTTGGACACAGAGTGAGTGACTTTCATTTTCATAGTTGTTAACTATTGCAAATTACATGACATTGAATAACAATTTAAATTATAAATGTAAGCATACTCTTTTTCACCACAGTAGAAGTTTATAACATATAGAATAAGTAAATTATAGAATTATGTATAGCTAAGTTAAGGAACTTTCAAATAGAATTTTCAAGAAAAAGAAATGGCAATTTTTAAATTAAATGACTATTATGTAGTTAATGTTTAAACTTGCAGTTGTTTTCCTAGTGATTATAATTCATTTTATTTTATTAATTTTTATTGGAGTGTATAGTTGCTTTAAAAAATTGTGTTAGTTTTTGCTGTACAGCAAAATGAATCAGTTATATGTGTACACTTAGCCCTCTTTTTTTGAATTTTCTTCACATTTGGGTCACCATAGAACACTGAGTAGAGTCCCTGAGTTATAGAGAGGTTCTCATTAGTTGTCTATTTTATACATAGTACCTGAATTCTTATAAATGCTATGTTATTAGTGAGGGAAAATATGAAAAATCAAGGCTTACACCCTTACTCAATGTATCTCCTTAATTATTATATTTCAAGTCTCTCCCGTGAAATACATTTTCTCTAAACATCAGTCTTAGGCCTTTCTTCTCTCTCATTTTCTCCAAGCCATCTAAAATCAAGCTTTTCCTAGGTAAACCCACCACTTATTAAATTCATTAATTTACCTTTCCTGAATATTTAATATAAGATACCTCACCACAACTATCACTTTTTCTTCAAAAAGCTTTTGCCTTTTCTTGTATGTTTCTTTAACTCATATTTATCTCCTCCCACAAAACTGGGTCTTTTTTTTTTCACTACTTTAAATCTCTATCCCTGAAACTTGTAGTCAATGCTCAATTATTTTTTGAATGGTTCAGTGAATCTGTGGTATAAAACCCAATTAAATACAGGACTGTTATTAAAATCAAAACACCTTTTGAATAAATAAAAACAAAAGCCATGTAATTTTTTTTTCACTTTTTCTGGTCTACACACTGAAGGGATCCTTGTTAAAATAATCATTAAACTATCTTTGGTTAGGGTTATGTGAGACAACATTTGATCAGTTGGCTCATTAATTATAGCCAAAGTTTTGTCTAAATTGATGATCTGAATTAAAAGACTCATAAAATCAACTCAAGGAATTTTGGTATTCTGTGTCATGTTTCTTATTTTCTCATTATGAACATGCCACCTTTATTTTCTTGAGCCATTAACCATCAAACATAGTCTTGGAGAAAATTGTGACTTGATTTTCAGGTTTTAAGCTGGACATAAAAACTGGCCAGCAACTGGGCTTTGCACCTTCCATGAATCTGAAAGCAGTGCTTTATTAGCTATTTGTCATATAATCCATATGCATGATTTTTCACTTCCTTTTAGGAAAGAGCCACAACCCTAATTTATATAGGTGCACCTACACTGCCAGTCACAAACATCACATCTGTAAATAGACTATATACAGTATAAAAGCTTAGACAATAAGGCAGTTTTCATAGCACCAAGTCATTCCTTGAACGTTTGTCGATTATAAATGAGTTGAAATTAAATCAATGTAATAATTTATCTTAAAAAGATATACTTAATTTATGCTGTTTCAAATGTCTGAATTTTATAATTCATATAATTTATGTTAGCCATTTTAAAATATAACTGTTTCAAAGAACTTATGAAGCTACTAGAGTAAATAGGTGACATTTTAATCTAGGAAAAACAAAACTGTCAAAATTGTTCTTGCTTTAAGAAAATGTCTGAAAGTTGAATTTGATTTTGAAAATACAAGTGTACAAGTAAGTGATTTTAAGCCAGGGTTAGAATTGTGTGTTTTCAACATATTTATAACATTATAATTATGCTAATGTCATTGCTTTCTGAAAATTTTTTTGTAGAGTCATTAAACAGGTGTGAATAATCCAATTTTACCTCTTATCTCAGTAGCTTGTGAATAGCTGACTTGGTGGAACAAGGAAACAGGGTTAAATTGGAATATGCTGCTAAACAACATTGCCACAGAGACTGTTCCTGAATGAGAAGTCAATTCTTCCACTTCCATCATTTTCTCATAATTTAAAGGGACCCAAAATATTTCCCACCAATAATAGCACCCATAGGTCTCTGTGTATTTAACAATTTCAAGCAGAGTTATGTATCTGTTGTATACTGAAACATTACTTAGAAAAATCAATATAGCACTTGCCTGTATGTTATTTGTCCAGAACAGCAGAACAAAATTCTTCTTGTAGAAATGAAAGGGCATGTTTCTAATTTAGAGGAAAGTGGGCCATTATTTTTCCCCAAAAAATACATGATAATATGAAATATATCACTTAAAAAGGATTTATACATATAAACTTACTTATTAACTTCTTGTTAAGTTTGATTTATTAGAATTCCTACATTGGCAAATCAAAATTATTTTTCTGGTTTAATATCAAATCAACTTTTTGTTATAAGATAGCCATTCAGAAGTTTTGAATCTTAGTAGCTAATGTAGTTAATATCCTGAAGCCATTGTTTAGAATCATCATCACTTAGATAATAGTTTCTTGATTCTAGGACTAAACATGGTTCAAAAGCTGTAAATAGACTCAAAAGGTTTTTAAGATTATTTTTTTCTGATATGATTTTTGATTAGTAAACATATAAATATTGATGAAGAGGCTAATCAAAGCTTCATTTTCAAAATGAGTATTTAATCTTATCTTGGAGTATTTGGGAACTAGTAAGTTTACCCAACTAAATGCATCATATAGTGACTATCAAGTAATACTTGAGCAACATCAACTTAATTGCTATGGACATTTAATTTTATTCACAAAAACATACTCTATCTTAATGTAAGCCTTGCTGATATTTCTGTGATTAATATTAGAGCACTTTTGAATAACTGATGAAAAAATAAAATAAAAACCCTTAATCTAACACATGCGATGACAGCTGTTTAGAAACTGAAGAATTTATAAAATGAAGCAGAATCCTTTGAAGAATATTATTTATGCTCAAAAGCATGAGTAACAAAATGTAATTAGACACAGGGTCCTAAACAAAGACTAAATAGGTTTCGACTAAAACTGCTATGCATATCCTATGTTAAATGTTCTTTAGGTGATAAAAACGTCAATTGTACCTAGCGTCTCAGTCCTCACATACCACATACATACACATACACACACACACACAAAGTTGAAAGATACATAATTGGGTAATATGGTAACTGAAAATGAAAAAAATATAAAATTAATCATTATTTGATGCTGCTGCTGCTAAGTCACTTCAGTCGTGTCCGACTCTGTGTGACCTCATAGATGGCAGCCCACCAGGCTCCCCCGTCCCTGGGATTCTCCAGACAAGAACACTGGAGTGGGTTGCCATTTCCTTCTCCAATGCATGAAAGTGAAAAGTGAAAGTGAAGTCGCTCAGTCGTGTCCGACCCCATGGACTGCAGCCTACCAGGCTCCTCCGTCCATGGGATTTTCCAGGCAAGAGTACTGGAGTGGAGTGCCATTGCCTTCTCCGTTATTTGATGCTGCTTCTGCTGCTGCTGCTAAGTCGCTTCAGTCGTGTCCGACTCTGTACCACCCCATAGACATCTGGCAGCCCACCAGGCTCCCCCGTCCCTGGGATTCTCCAGGCAAGAACACTGGAGTGGGTTGCCATTTCCTTCTCCAATGCATGAAAGTGAAAAGTGAAAGTGAAGTCGCTCAGTCATGTCCGACCCTCAGCGACCCCATGGACTGCAGCCTACCAGGCTCCTCCATCCATGGGATTTTCCAGGCAAGAGTACTGGAGTGGGGTGCCATTGCCTTCTACTACTCCTTTAATTTTCTTTATTAATTTCATCTGAATTTTCTTTATTGACTAAATGAAAAATTATATCTCTGACCTCTTTCTGTAAGTCAATCCATTATTTCTTTTCTCAATTGGATATTATATTTACATATCACTTTTGGGGGAAAGTTAATTCAAATATAAGAAACTTTGTAGCATGCTTAAACAGCATAAAATGCTGATTAGATCTACATGTTTAAACTATATTGCAATTAAAATTTCTATGTAACCAGCATTTCATTAAAGACAATATTTTCACATAGATTATAAAATAGTCTATGGATTCTAATTATCAAATTCAAAAGTTATCTTTAATTTACAAATAGAGCTGATAGATGAGACATGGTCTGTTATGTTAACAGACTCGTTATGCTTAATTGCAACTCAAAATTCTAAAGTGCTACAGAAATCAATATCTATTTAAAATGAGAAGCAGAATATAAGACCCATTTTGAAGTAACTCAAGAGTTTTGCTTCCATTTCAATACAGATTAAGAAAAAAATCCAGAGGCTAGTAAAACTTCTTGGTAATTTAACTATAAGAAATGATGCTAATGGCATGGATTCAGTGTAGGTTAGAAATTGAAGTTTCCTGAAGGCATTCTTCTAGATGTGTCATGCTCACAACAAAGTTTATACTGAATTCAGTACTTTCACTGCTGATGAAATCAATTCACAGTGAGCTGCATAAAATACTGAATTTTAATTCAACGCAATTATCTTCATTTGACAGTGGCAACAATCACTCTTTCACTTTATTAAAGTTCAGTAAAATTGTTTTTCAAATGGGTACTATTTTAGGAAAATGCAAAGTAAAACCATAATAAGATATCACCTCACATCTATTAGGTTGACTAATATCAAGAAATAAAAACTAAAGCAGAAAGCAACAAGTGTTGTTTAGATGTAGAATATTGGAGCGCTTGTGCACTGTTGGTGGGAATGTAAAAGGTTGAAGTCTCTATGGAAAACACTGTAGATTCCTCAAAAATTTGAAAATAAAGTTATTATATGATTCAGCAGTTCCACTATTGGTCATGTACCTAAAAGAATCAAATAATAACTTTAAAAGAATTTAAAATAACTTGAGTGTTATTTGCATGCTCACGTTTGTGTGTATGTGTTATCGTTCAGTTATGTCCGACTCTTTGCAACCCCATGTACTGCAGTTTGCCAGGCTCCACTGTCCATGGAATTCTCCAGGCAAGAATATTGGAGTGAGTTACCATTTCCTTCTCCAAGGGATCTTCCTGACTCAGGGATCAATAGCAATATTATCCACAATGACCAAGTAATGAAAGTATTTGATAATGGACTGATACATGGTTCACCAAAATTCATTGGCTAAAACCTTACCCCCTACTGTGACTGTATTTAGAGACAGGGCATTTAAGAAGATAATTAAGATTAAATGAGCTTACAGAATGGAACTCTAAACCAATACGCCTTGTGTCTTATAAAAAGAGGAAGAGACACCAAAAATGTATGCATGCAGAGAAAGGCCATGTGAGGACACAGTCAGAAGGTGAGGGTGTGTGGAAAAGAATGCTCAGAGCAGCATAACTTGAATACTGAAAGCAGATCTTCTTTAAATAATAAATAAGCTAGATAAAGTATGGTATATTCACACAGTGGAACACTATATGGTAATGAAGATGAACAAGGTAATACGACACACAGGAAAAGGCCACACTATCAAGATGTTGAGCATGGGAAATCAGGCAGAAAGTTATTTATACTCTGATTCCAAACATATGAATTTAAAATAGGCAGTACTGATAGACAGAGTGTCTGATGAACTATGGACGGAGGTTCGTGACATTGTACAGGACACAGGGATCAAGACCATCCCCATGGAAAAGAAATGCAAAAAAGAAAAATGGCTGTCTGGGGAGGCCTTACAAATAGCTGTGAAAAGAAGAGAAGTGAAAAGCAAAGGAGAAAAGGAAAGATAGAAGCATCTGAATGCAGAGTTCCAAAGAATAGAAGGGAGAGATAAGAAAGCCTTCCTCAGAGATCAATGCAAAGAAATAGAGGAAAACAACAGAATGGGACGGACTAGAGATCTCTTCAAGAAAATTAGAGATACCAAGGGAACATTTCATGCAGAGATGGGCTCGATAAAGGACAGAAATGGTATGGACCTAACAGAAGCAGAAGATATTAAGAAGAGGTGGCAAGAATACACAGAAGAACTGTACAAAAAAGATCTTCATGACCAAGATAATCACGATGGTGACCACTCACCTAGAGCCAGACATCCTAGAGTGTGAAGTCAAGTGGACCTTAGAAAGCATCACTACAAACAAAGCTAGTGGAGGTGATGGAATTCCAGTTGAGCTATTTCAAATCCTGAAAGACGATGTTGTAAAAGTGCTGCACTCAATATGCCAGCAAATTTGGAAAACTCAGCAGCGGCCACAGGACTGGAAAAGGTCAGTTTTCATTCCAATCCCAAAGAAAGGCAATGCCAAAGAATGATCAAACTACTGCCCAATTGCACTCATCTCACACGCTAATAAAGTAATGCTTAAAATTCTCCAAGCCAGGCTTCAGCAACATGTGAACCATGAACTTCCAGATATTCAGGCTGGTTTTAGAAAAGGCAGAGGAACCAGAGATCAAATTGCCAACATCCGCTGGATCATCGAAAAAGCAAGAGAGTTCCAGAAAAAAAAAACAAAAAACTATTTCTGCTTTATTCACCATGACTAAGCCTTTGACTGTGTGGATCGCAATAAACTGTGGAAAATTCTGAAAGAGATGGGAACACCAGACCACCTGGCCTGCCTCTTGAGAAACCTATATGCAGGTCAGGAAGCAACAGTTAGAACTGGACATGAAACAACAGACTGGTTCCAAATAGGAAAAGGAGTATGTCAAGGCTGTATATTGTCACCCTGCTTATTTTACTTATATGCAGAGTACATTATGAGAAACACTGGGCTGGAAGAAGCACAAGCTGGAATCAAGATTGCCAGGAGAAATATCAATAACCTCAGATATGCAGATGACACCACCTTTATGGCAGAAAATGAAAAGGAAATAAAAAGCCTCTTGATGAAAGTGAAAGAGGAGAGTGAAAAAGTTGGCTTAATGTTCAACATTCAGAAAATGAAGATCATGGCATCTGGTCCCATCACTTCATGGGAAATAGATGGGGAAACAGTAGAAACAGTGTCAGACTTTATTTGGGGGGGGGGTGGAGCTCGAAAATCACTGCAGATGGTGAGTGTAGTCATTAAATTAAAAGACTCTTACTCCTTGGAAGGAAAGTTATGACCAACCTAGATAGCATATTGAAAAGCAGAGACATTGCTTTGCCAACAAAGGTCCGTCTAGTCAAGGGTATGTTTGTTTCCGGTGGTCATATATGGATGTGAAAGTTGGACTGTGATGAAAGCTGAGTACCAAAGAATTGATGCTTTTGAACTGTGGTGTTGGAGAAGACTCTTGAGAGTCCCTTGGACTGCAAGGAGATCCAACCAGTCCATCCTAAGGGAGATCAGTCCTGGGTGTCCTTTGGAAGGACTGATGCTAAAGCTGAAATTCCAATACTTTGGCCACCTCATACGAAGAGTCAGCTCATTAGAAGAGACTCTGATGTTGGGTGGGATTGGGGGCAGGAGGAAAAGGGGATGACAGAGGATGAGATGGCTGGATGGCATCACCGACTTGATGGACATGAGTTTGGGTGAACTTCAGGAGTTGGTGATGGACAGGGAGGCCTGGTGTGCTGTGATTCATGGGGTCCAAAAGAGTTGGATACGACTGTGGACAGGACTGGCTGTTTCAACATGTTAGAAATTAAGGCACTGGCTACTTTTGAGAATTGGGCTGTAGTGCCTAGAAGGGGGAAAAGGAATCTTCTCAGACAACAGTGTGAGTACGTTCCCTCTGCTATATAACAAATCACCATAAACTTAAGTGGGTTAAGAAAAAAAAAACAATTAAATATCTCAGTTTCTGTGAGTAACAGGTGTGACAAGGTTTAGCTGCAGTCTCTGCTTAAGAAGGTAACTTGGCTACAATCAAGGTGTCAACTGAATTGACTTCTCTTTTGTAGGATCAGTTAGGGAGGAGTCTACTCAAGCTCACTCAAATTGGCAGCATTCAGTACTGTACGGTGGAGGACTGATCTCCTCAGCTCCTACAGAGCCTATAGAAAATGAGAAAACTTTAGCAAAATAGAGTAACAGTATAATCAGTGGAATAATACCCCATCACTTTAATCATAAAATATAACCAAATTATAGTCACATCCATGTACAAGTTTTTTTTTTTTTTTTTTTTTTTATGTATGTGTGGGCTTATGTTGACATTTTTCTTGACTATATTATTAGAAGGAAAATTTCTGAGTCATATGGTAAAGCTATGTTTAAACTTCTGAGGAACTGTCATACTATTTCCAAAGAGGCTGCGTCATTTTGCATCCCCACTAGCAATATGCAGGGATGCAATTTCTCCATATCCTTGATAATATGTGTTATTATCTGCCTTTTTGGTTATAATTGTTTTAGAGGGTATGAAGTGAGTCTCATTGTGGTTCTAATTTGTATTACCCTGATGAATGATAATTGTTTTAAATATGGATATTTATGAGGTGAAAATTCATTGTGATTCAACTACTCTTCTGTATGCTCTTATTCATCACGTTATTTTAAAAAACAGCATCAGTGAGACTGCACTATGATGTGCAGATTGGTTGTGTGATATTCAGCAACCAGTAGCCTTATCTCATCTGTGCAATGTGAATGCACTACTTCAAATGGAAATCTTAGTGAATCATTGTACCCAGTCTCTTTTCCAACTGATGCTCCACCAGAACAGACAGATAGAGACAGAGTATGCATGTGCGTATGTATGTGTGTATGTGTATGCGTGTGTGTATGTGTGAAAGACAGAGAGCAAGAGGAGAGAGAGACAGAGAGAGAACTGGAACCTGCATTACTACCTATCACTTAGTAGGGCTTAGGGAGGGTAAACCAAGTAACTGATCAAGACTTATAGCTGTAACTATGTAGTCTGGAAGCAGGTGGGAAAACACTTTATCTGAGTTTACTATTAAATATTAACACAAATTCAGGAGGAAAATGGAAGACTCTAGGGAATTATTGATCATGCAGTTCATATATGCATATTGAATCTGTATAGAAAGCTATATCAAAATGAAAAAAAATGCTTACATGGTCTGTGGTACTCCATAGATATTTATTCAGAGCTCTCTGTGCAATCAAATTCTCTGAAATCCTGCTTCTTTAATGTAATCTGAGTATTGGGTAAATGTTAGGAAGGTAGTCCTACGTTTTCATAAAGTAAATGCTATGAAAAGTACATGAAATTTAATTCTGTGGCTTTGCTGGTGATAGCTAAACATTTTTTTTTTCTTTTTGCCAGTGAATCTTAAACAAGTAACATCTACCCCAAGGTAATTGGTAAACTATATAATGCAGTGGCAACTAATGTCAGGGGTGGCAAATGAAAATCTTGTATGCAAATATATCTTGCTCTTGTGGACAAAAAGTAAGAACATACAATGTTAACAGTATGCTTTTTTTACTGGGAGTATATAGGATTGTGTTTTGAAAATGTTCTTTCTTTCTTTGTGGATGGTTCTCAAGGGTAAGAAAAAAAAAAATCTTGCCAGAAAAAAAGTGGAGAAGTAGAACTTTTAAAGTTTTTTTTTTTTTTTTTTTTATTGATTTGGTCAGAGATTGTGAAAGGGGAATCTTTCCTGCTTAATACATGCTTGGACTTGAGCATCTCTAGTCTTCTTTTCCCCATCTGTGGCAAAATAAACTCTATTAATACATCTCTCCAGGTTTATTATTGCAGTTCATAAAGGCAGTTTGCATATTAAGATGAATAAAAAGCACCTATCATTTTATCACAGGAATTTGAGCAAACTCTGGGAGATAGTGAAGGACAGGGAAGCCTGGTGTGATGCTGTCCACCGGGTCACAAAGAGTCAGACGTGACTTAGCAGTGGAACAACAACAACAAAATCATTTCATCATTCATAAAGTTTTTGAAGAAGGATAAGTTCTATTTTTAATTCCTTTATTCAAAATGCTTGCTCTAGAGACAGATCTTACATCTGATCTCAGCAGTTCATTTTTGCCTGATTTGAGGTGGTGTTAATGAAAGAGTAAAGGGTCAGTGAGTATAAACGTATGTGGAGGAAATCAAAGAGTAAGAAAGTTAAAGCACTGCAGCACGTGCCTGTTGGATGTCAATAATATTATTAGTGATCCTTAAATGTGATGTATAGTCAAAAAGAAAGTGACTAAACACTATGAGGTAAGGGATTGATTATTCTCTCTTTTTATCCTTAATACCAGATATTTTTAATATTCTACATGAAAGCAAAATAAAAATCTATTGATTTATTTTACAACAGAATTACCTTACTATCTGGGAAATATTAATTTTGAGATAGTTTAATCTGCATTTCCTAATATTTCCTTCTTGTCTATTATAAAACATACATAAATGTATAATTCTGAGCTTATTTAATGTGTACAGTTTCCTCAACAGTCTCTAAAATCATTTTTAAGTCTTTATGAACTCTAAGCATGTACTTAGGCAAAATTTCTAAAATATTCAAATGGATAAATAGCTCACTAAGCATAGGTTCTTTTGAAAATCAAGTTGGTTATGATTGTCTTAAGAAAGATTATTTATCTAATTTGGTAAGCCATGATATGAAAACATGATAATCAATAAGAAAGCAGAGATTCTTAATTTTCGTAAAATAGGGCCAAGTGTAGAGATGGTCTTTGGAAGCAATGTCACAGTTTAAATAGTGAAACCATGTTATTCTCCACATCAGTCTTAGTTGCCTGCTATGAGTCTGTGCAGTGGAGGCTGACACTCTTGGGTCCTAAACTCCTACTTGAGAGAAAGCAGAGTTATCCTATTTGAATGTTATACTATCACAAACTCCTGAATTGGTTTTGTAAATGTTTACTGTACAAGAAACTTTTCTACTTTTGGAGTTAGGGATATTAGTAAAAAACAAATTGTTTTTCTTTCCATATTCTCAGATTACTTCCTTCAGGCTATTCTCTGTAATTTAATTCTCCACAGAAGCTTTAATGCTTGTTTATCTATAGTGACATGGTGAAGGATTTGTACTACTAAAGCATTTCTTAGTCATGAAGCAAGATAAAATGGTACTAATTCTCATTACCAAAAATGAAGATGGGTAAATAGTGTGGAGCAGTAGATGTTTGGGTATGAGAGCAAATCTTTACTTAGAATTACCTTAGTATTTCATGGATGAGTCATCAAATGCAAAAATTGTAAAACTAATGACTCTCCAGAATATTTTTTTGAAATATTATTACATTTCATTGTAATCATTAACTGTGTTTAAAGTGAAAGTCGCTCAGTCATGTCCCACTCTTTGCAACCCCATGGACTATACAGTCCATGGAATTCTCCAGGCCAGAATACTGGAGTGGATAGACTTTCCCTTCTCCAGGGGATCTTTCCAACCCATTGATGGAATCCAGGTCTCCCATGTTGCAGGTGGATTCTTTACCAGCTGAGCAACCAGGGAATGGTGTTTACAGAAGTAGTACATCTAGAATAGTTCCTTTTTCACAGATATTTATTAACCTTTTTCTCTGTGTCAGGTATTATTTTAGACAACACTGGAAATACAGTGGGAAAATAAGAGAGAAAATTGGTATGCTCCAGAGTGGTTTACTTTTAGGGGAGTGAGGAGAACAGTTAAACAATAAATAAAGAAATATACACACAAATGGGAAAATATATGGTAATATGTGCAATAAATAAAATGAAACAGGGTTTTGTGACAGAAAGTGCCTAGTGGATACATAGTAGTTCAAAGGAGGTTTATTTGAAGGAAGAATAAGAAATTAGGTCTTGAACAAATTTTGAAATGAGAAGAACCAATAGAGAATGAGTTAATAGTAGATTGTAGAAGCAGAAATAGAGATAATCTAAAAATTTTGTTAACTTCATTCTATCAACAAGCTCTTGTCATTCAGGGTGAATATATGACACTTGTGAGGTTCAAGTTTTGTTGGCTGTTTTATATAAACTTCATTGTCTTTTTTAGACTGCTATATAAAAGCTAATTCTTCAGAATGAATGTTTTCTCTAATTGTCAAAAAGTTATTCATACCTCTTGAAATAAGACATATTTGGGAGACACCTCCCAATGTCATAAAAGAAGAAAAAGTCACCTGAGGATTATCTAGGAAATGTAATTAGTTTACTCATTATTGCTATTGATTAAAGGATCTAGACTTTGTGAAGTTGTATACTAATTTGCATATTTCTCCAGATGGAACTGACAACACCAGAGATTAGAATTTATGGCTCTATTGAACATTACCCCGTTATCCTAACATTGCCTAGCTTTGTAAATGCTATTTGAACTGGTTATAACATCTGTTTCCCTGATTCATTAATGAGTATAAAAATTATGTGATGCTTATTTATTTTTATTGGAGCTGGAGTCATGTTTTAATTTTTTAAACATATTTTATTATGTGAGACACAACTAAATCTTGGTTGCTACGGTCAATGGCATCCATAGCTCCCTCCTTTCTTGCTTATCTAAATGTAAGAGAAAACAGAGAACTCTCTGATCTAAGAATTATTCCAGTATATTTGTAAAAAAAATGTTGATATTTGGTTTTGTCTTCATTTCATTCCTTTTGCTGACTGCTTTCATGGGGCATTCTCATTTCTTCCTAATTCCTTCATCCCCTAAACTGCAATAAAGTCTACTTCTACATCCTCAGTCACCCATTCACATAATAATCAACTAGTCCCAATGATGTACTAACTCGTAAATCTTAAAGTCATTCATCCTAATTTCTGGTTCTTCTTCTGATAATTCTTATCCTTCATAGCCTCAGTTTATAGTGCCACTGTACTTGCTCCTGAATCTCAGAAAGACTTCAACACCTTAATATTTTCCGACCAGGTTATTGACTCTCTTTTAGTCTTTCTGACGTGTTTTCTATCTCTACATTGTTGAAATGATGATAACGTGTGTGAACTGCTTTCTCACAATCATCTTAATTTCCTTTCTTGTACTAGTAGCTTTTCTTCATACCAGTGGGCAAGAATGATGACCGTATTCACTTTCTTTAGTGCTATGTAAAGGAAGCTAATTCCTAATTTAAAAACAATTAAAAAACACACCCTACAACTTATTTGATTAGATGAGAATCCACATGAGCCATGCATTTGTTTATAAATTTCTATTCAGTTCAGTTCAGTCATTCAGTTGTGTCTGACTCTTGGCAACCCCATGAATCTCAGCACACCAGGCCTCCCTGTCCATCACCAACACCTGGAGTTCACTCAAACTCACGTCCATCAAGTGGGTGATACCATCCAGCCATCTCATCCTCTGTTGTCCCCTTTTCCTCCTACCCCCAATCCCTCCCAGCATCAGGGTCTTTTCCAATGAGTCATCTCTTCGCATGAGATGCCAAAGTATTGGAGTTTCAGCTTTAGCATCAGTCCTTCCAAAGAACACTCAAGGACTGATCTCCTTTAGGATGGACTAGTTGGATTTCCTTGCAGTCCAAGGGACTCTCAAGAGTCTTCTCCAACACCACAGTTCAAAAATTCTCCAGCACTCAGCTTTCTTCACAGTCCAACTCTCACATCCATACATGACCACTGGAAAAACCATAGCCTTGACTAGACGGACATTTGTTGGCAAAGTAATGTCTCTGCTTTTGAATATGCTATCTAGGTTGGTCGTAACTTTCCTTCTAAGGAGTAAGCATTTTTTAATTTCATGGCTACACTCACCATCTGCAATGATTTTGGAGCTCCCCCAAAATAAAGTCTGACACTGTTTCCACTGTTTCCCCATCTATTTCCCATGAAGTGATGGGACCAGATGCCATGATCTTTGTTTTCTGAATGTTGAATGTTAAGCCAACTTTTTCGCTCTCCTCTTTCACTTTCATCAAGAGGCTTTTTAGTTCCTCTTCACTTTCTGCCATAAGGGTCATGTCATCTGCATATCTGAGGTTATTGATATTTTTCCTGGCAATCTTGATTCCAGCTTGTGCTTCTTCCAGCCCAGCGTTTCTCATGATGTACTCTGCATAGAAGTTAAATAAGCAGACAATATACAGCCTTGATGAACTCCTTTTCCTATTTGGAACCAGTCTGTTGTTCCATATCCAGTTCTAACTGTTGCTTCCTGACCTGCATATAGGTTTCTCAAGAGGCAGGTCAGGTGGTCTGGTATTCCCATCTCTTGAAGAATTTTCCACAGTTTATTGTGATCCACACAGTCAAAGGCTTTGGCATAGTCAATAAAGCAGAAATAGATGTTTTTCTGGAACTCTCTTGCTTTTTTGATGATCCAGCAGACATTGGCAATTGATCTCTTGTTCCTCTGCCTTTTCTAAAACCAGCTTGAACATCTGGAAGTTCACAGTTCACATATTGCTGAAGCCCGGCTTGGAGAATGTTGAGCATTACTTTACTAGCATGTCTGTTTTAATCTATAGTTTCATTCTCTATCCTTCCCTCTTCATTATGGCAGTTTATTTGTTGAATAATTTAATAACATGTATTTTATCTTTGAGTTGTTTATCCTACAGTTTTCCATCATCTTCTTTTTTCCTTTCTTTTTGAATGACTTCTGATATATCATGGTATTGTTTAACATGGTCCCCTTTTCACTGTGTTATAAGTTGAGTGTGAAGATTTGTGGTTCAGGTTACTTCACTCATGTGTGTTCCATCAGGAGGCACATGGATTATGTTTCACAACAGTAATATTTTGGTTTTATCATTACTTCTTCATTTATTATAAAACTAGGATATTGCCGTTTTGAAGCCCCTAGTTAATCGGTATATTTTGAAAGTCATCATCATGGTACAACTACACAGAAAGACAGACACCATCCAGGGGCCTCCTGATGCTTCCACCAATGAAACACCTCAATGAAGTATTCTTGAACCACAAGCCTTCACATCTAACTTGCAACACAGTGAACAGGGGATCATGCCTATCAACACCATGAAATAGATGTAAGAGATGCAGGCTCAATTCCTGGATAAGGAAGATTTCCTGGAGTAGGAAATGGCAGTCCACTCCAGCATTTTTGCCTGGGAAATTTCAAGGACAACGGAGCCTGGTGAACAACAGCCCATGAGGTTGTATAGAGTTGGACATGACTGAGTGACTACGCAATACTAGTGCTCCTCTTCATTTATTACTTGGAATACTTTCTAAAAGGAAACTTTCTTCACCAGCTCTTTTGCTACCTAGAGGCAGTTCAAATGGAAAAGGTGGAATAAATGCAATATTTTCCCCTTTATTTACCAGTTTCAGAATTATCATTTGGTTCCTTGAATCCTTCAAAGGGATAATGGGGCTATGTATGTGTGTACATGAATTTACCATTATGAACTCATGAATTTATACGTATATGATATGCTTAAATCCATCAAAGCTTTCATGCTCATTTAGAAGATCTTTGGCCAGTGGATATTCTTTAAAATGGCTGTTGAGTTTTTTTTGAGATGACCTTGGTAATGTTTTATAACTTTGCTGTTTCTGCTATTCTGATATACTTACAAACTCATTCTTAGGTTATTATTAATGGAAATAATGTTTAAAGACCACAGTCTGTGACTTCAGTGGTGCTGATTGCTACTTGCATTTTTAAAATTGTTTCTAGGTCTTTAAGTGGATAGAGTTAGCAAATATGTATTATTTGATTTCTTTTTTAAAATTTCAGGGTGCATTCATACTGATAACTCATTCAACTCAGAACTGCAGATCTTAAACTCATAGAACTTAAACACTCAACATTAGCTGCAAAACTTTGTTAAATACACAGTGGAGTATTACTCAGCCATTAAAAAGAATACATTTGAGTCAGTTCTAATGAGGTGGATGAAACTGGAGCCTATTATACAGAGTGAAGTAAGCCAGAAAGAAAACACCAATACAGTATACTGCTGCTGCTGCTAAGTCGCTTCAGTCATGTCCGACTCTGTGCGACCCCATAGACGGTAGCCCACCAGGCTCCCCCGTCCCCAGGATTCTCCAGGCAGGAACACTGGAGTGGGTTACCATTTCCTTCTCCAATGCAAGAAAGTAAAAAGTGAAACTGAAGTTGCTCAGTCGTGTCCAACCCTCAGTGACCCCATGGACTGCAGCCTACCAGGCTCCTCCATCCATGGGATTTTCCAGGCAAGAGTACTGGAGTGGGGTGCCATCGCCTTCTCCAATACTAACGCATATATATGGAATTTAGAAAGATGGTAATGATAACCCTGTAAGTGAGACAGCAAAAGAGACACAGAAGTATAGAACAGTCTTTTGGACTCTGTGGGAGAGGGAGAGGGTGGGATGATTTGGGAGAATGGCATTGAAACATGTATAATATCATATATGAAACAAATCGCCAGTCCAGGTTCGATGCATGATATTGGATGCTTGGGGCTGGTGCACTGGGACAACCCAGAGGGATGGTATGGGGAGGGTGGAGGGAGGGGCATTCAGGATGGGGAATACGTGTATACCTGTGGCAGATTCATGTTGATGTATGGGAAAACAAATACAATATTGTAAAGTAATTAACCTCCAATTAAAATAAATTTATATTTAAAAAAACCTTTGTTAAAGCTTCACAAAATGAAATACATAAACCTAAAATTAGTTTTCTCTAATTTGAGGAAGGAGAGTATCTAATTTTAGGGAAAACTGATACCCATTTGTGTTTAAACTTTCCCTTTGAAAAAGAAATATTTCCAAAATCTCAGCCAGTCATTTCCCTAAAAATGATGTTGATGAGTTGTTTAAAATAGTAGCTAAAAAAGCTGAAACTCCAATACTTTGGCCACCCGATGTGAAGAGCTAACTCTTTCTAAAAGACCCTGATGCTGGGAAAGATTGAGGGCTGGAGGAGAAGGGGATGACAGAGGATGAGATGGCTGGATGGCATCACTGACTCAATGGACATGAGTTTGAGTAAACTCTGGGAGTTGGTGATGGATAAAGAGGCCTGGTGTGCTGCAGTTCATGGGGTTACAGAGAGTCAGACACAACTGTGCGACTGAACTGAACTGAAAACTTTTGAGTATATTCAGTGAGCATCAAAATACAATAGATGAATAGCATATTGTGATGTATGTGATTAATAATTCATTTACAAAATTATCATCAAAGTACAGTGTTTTACAGGATTATGTTAGATTCTCTAGTGTGACTTTACCCTACAGTTTAGAGGAATCTACATTTGAATAAAAATATGCACCCTTTGCTTCCAAGTAATTCTAGCATTAAGCTGCCAAGAAACTATGTTAAAGCTCCCATGACTCCTGAATATTTTCTTGCTTTGTCTACAGATAAAAAGCTTTTGACTTGAGCAAATTACTGGTAGATTCTTTTTGTTATAGTGATTTATTACTTTCACATTATATAATTTTTCATTTGATAAATATTATTGGGCACATAATTTCCAGGAGGCACTGTTCTAGATGCTAGGGAAATTATAGCACAAAAGCCTAATAATACCCCACCTGCTATTGGACTTAATGGAGAGATGAAAGTCTGTCAACCATCTAACTCATATGTGTCAGCTGTTTATAAGACAAAATAGAACAGAAAATGGGAATGAGAGGGACTAGATTATGGGTGTTACTCTAGATAGGGTGTCAGGGAACACATGATATTTGTATCACCTTCATAATTCTAATACCATTAAAAAAAAAAACTCAAAATCAGCAAGAGTCTAGCTGGCAAATATCCACCTAATAGCTAGGATTCCTGCTAGTTAATAAGAAACACTATGGCAAGAGTTTAGCTTTCAAAGTATAACCTGCTTCTCAGGCCACATGAGATTTGAATAATGTGCTTCTATGTATAGTCATTGTACAAACATTGTTTGGTATGTGGAATGTGCTGGACACTGTGATCAATGCTAGAAGCACAGAAAAAAACAATATAAACCTTAAACTTAAGTTCAGGAACTGAACAGTTGGACAAACCTGCCATGTGCATCTTAGGATCCCAAGTCTACTGAATAATCTTTGGGAAAGAAGTTAACACTTTTATTAAACATTTTCAAAGTCCCTGTAGATTATTTTAGTGTGGAGTCAGTTAAGAATGAATAACTGGGAGAGGAATGCAGTTGTAAATTACTGTTTCAGCATCTACCAACACAATTTCACCAGTGTTTCTCACTTGTAGTTCCTAAGGCTACCATAACACAACATTTTCCTTTCTCTTGCTCTTCCAAAAATATCCTCACAGTTTTCAGGTCACTAGAACACAATATTCTGAAGCTGCAAATGAAAGTTTTATAGACAGGCTTTTCGTATGTGACCTGACAACCTGTATGACTCTGAATTCAGATTGGCCTTTCATCTATGGTTTCTGAGCCACAGACCTCTTCTGTTGCCACTCTGTTTTCTTTTTCAAGCAAGAAGTTTAGTTTCATAGCAACTGATATATTTATTTGTTGCATTTATTCTCTTTTTCCTAAGATTCTTCCACAAGAGTAAGGAAGAATGACTCCTCATGATGCCTACATCTTTACTGCAAGTACCTGTGAATATGGACTTCCCCAGGGCTCAGTGGTAAAGAATCCACCTGCAGTGCAGAAGCCATAGGAGACACAGGTTCAGTCCTGGGATCTGGAAGATCCCTTGGATGAGGGCATGACAACCCACTTCAGTATTCTTGCCTGGAGAATCCCATGGACAGAGGAGCCTGCTGGACTACAGTCCATGTGTGTGTGTGGGTGCTAAGCCGCTTCAGTAGTGTCCAACTCTTTGTGACCCTGTGGATTGGTAGCCTGCCAGGCTCTTCCAGGCAAGAATACTAGAATGGGTTGCCATACCCTCATCCAGAGGATCTTTCCAACCCAGAGATCAAACCCATGTCTCTTACATCTCTTGCATTGTCAGGTAGGTTCTTTACGAGTAGCACCACCTGGGAAACTCCAGGCTACAGTCTAGAGGGTCGGGAAGAGTCTGACACGACTGAAATGACTTAGCATACCCACATGCACTTGTGTATATATTAGGCTACTTGGCAAAGGGAAATGAAAATGGCAAAGGGAAATGAAGATAGCAAATGAAATTAGGTTGCTAATTAGCTGACATTTAGATAGGGAGATTAGCTTGTATTATCCAGTTGAGTTAATTGTAATCAAAAGGGTCCTTAAATGTGGAAGGGGAAGAAGAAGAGTCAGAGTGGTGTCAAGTGAGAAATACTAGAAAGACCTTTGCTACTTTTGAAGGAATGCAGCCATAGCCGAGGAATGCAGGGAACCTCTAGAAACTGAAAAAGATAGAGAACTGAAGTCTCAGTTAGAGCTTAAATAAAGGAACACAGCTCTGCAGGCACCTTTATTTAAACCTGGTGAGACCCATTTTGGACTTCAGACCTCTAGACCTGTAAGATAATACATTTGGTTGCCTCAAGCTACTGAATTTATGGTAATTAGTTATAGCAAAGGCAAGGAAACCAATGCATTACCAAAGGTTTTCTGTTTATTTGTTTGTTTTTTAATTGAAATATAGTTCCCTGGTGGCTCAGAAGGTAAAGAATCTGCCTGCAGTGCTGGAGACCTGGGTTCGATCCCTAGGTCAGGAAGATCCCCTGGAGAAGGGAATCACAACCCACTCCAGTATTCGTGCCTAGAGAATTCCATGGATGGAGGAGCCTTGGCAGGCTACAGTTCATGGGTCCCAAGAGTAGGATATAACTGAGTGACTATTGCTTTAGTTCTCATAATAGCTTTACAATGTTGTGTTGGCTTCTGCTATACAACAATGTGAATCAGTCATATGTATATGTGTAACCCCTCCCTCCTGAGCCTCCCTGCACATGTCCTACCCCTCTAGATCATCACAAAACACCAAGCTGAGCTCCCTGTGCCAGATAGCTTCTCACTAGATATTTTACACATAGTAATATGTATATGTCAATGCTACTCTCTCAATTCATCCCACCTTCTCCTTCCTATCCTGTGGACTGATTCAAGGGTCTTAATTCAGGGAAACTGCCTCCAGTGTAAATAAATTTTGTAATAATTTTTCCTGTTAGATACAGTGGTTCATCAAGTAAGTAAGCCTCCATAGGTTCATTCATCACCTTTCTGCTGCTGCTGCTGCTAAGTCGTTTCAGTCGTGTCCGACACTGTGCCACCCCATAGACGGCAGCCTACCAGGCTCCCCCGTCCCTGGGATTCTGCAGGCAAGAACACTGGAGTGGGTTGCCATTTCCTTCTCCAATGCATGAAAGTGAAAAGTGAAAGTGAAGTCGCTCAGTCGTGTCCGACTCTTTGCAGCCCCATGGACTGCAGCCTACCAGGCTCCTCCATCCATGTGATTTTCCAGGCAAGAATACTGGAGTGGGCTGCCATTGTCTTCTCCGTCATTACCATTCTAGACATCCCTAAATGTGGATGTGTTCACAGTGTGTGTATAGTTTAGACTGTGGCATATCCATTATATTACAAAATCGAGTTTAATCCTGATTAAGAACAAGTCCAGTAAACGATTCCCACATAGTGTGTCAAGTTTTAGAAGAACTGGTGATATTATGTCATATCCGAGAAAAAATTTCATGCCAAAAGTCATGTTGATACTGCCAAAGGCTGTATTAACCAAAGTTGCTGACAAAGCTAAGGCGAAGTCATCACCAAAAGGATTTAATTCTTAGCAGAATTAGCAGATTATAGTTTATGTACTGAATTTTAAAGCTTTCTTATTTAACTAAAATAGACTTAGATGATGATGAGGTTGTCCATTATTATCTCTGCTTTAAATGTGAAAACATTGAGGAATAACTCAGGAGAGTGCTTCCTGTATTTATTTTCCATTTTTGCTTATTGCTTTTCAGAGAAAAATCAAAGCTTAATCATAGATTGGAGTAATGGAATCAAAGAAAAGTGAAAAAATGACTCAAAATTCAGAGGTGAAACATTAATAGGATCCAAGACAAACTCTGAGCAAGGTTTTAACTCCAGAGCTTCTGTAATGACTGAAGTAGAACTAAGAATATTTGTGGTGGAGAAACTGTGCCTTTCCCCAGTCATCATGAAACCAGTAATCCAGGTCCAAAAAGTTTGTTATGCTTTTAAAATTCTCTTCAAGGGTGGATTAGGTACAAAGGTAATATAATGAAACGAGACCTAAAAGGTAGAGATTTTAATCATAGCTCTGGCCTTCTCTCAAACACAAATTATCAATGTTTTTCATTCCCTGCATCTCAAATTCTTCCCTAGGAGAGGACTGGTCTTCTGAAATCTGGAAATTCCAGTTGCCTATGTTCTTTTCAGATGAAGCTTGCAGGGGAAAAACATAACTTCTGTGAAGTTTGATTGAGTAGGTATTTTCCATGTCCTTTGTCTTCTCTTCCTGAGGATCTAGGAAATATACAGCCACTCATCCTTGAGGATAAGTAGCTCCTCCTCCTCACTAAGGCTTAGATCTTGACAGTCAAAATACACATTTTCATCCCCCCAGAATGCTAAGGATTTTGAGAAAACAGAGATGTCATTACAGGAAATGAACCCATGCATGTGATCGTGCACTAATTTATCTTAATAACTTAATGGGCAATTTCTATTATATTTTGATTCTGTAATGGTCCAAGTAAATGCTGCTTTATTTTCTCTTGGACACAATGCCTCTGTCATTCAATGCCAATTTGGGGCAATAAGGGACAACTGGCTATGCTTTTCCTTATGAGAAAATAACTGTTAAATAATATTTAATACATACTTCATTTACATTTTCCTACAAAATTGCACCTTAAAAAAAAGATAAACTACCACTTCAGTAAATTTCAACTATTAATGATCTCTGATAATACCACACTGGTTTAAGTACCATTCTGTTTTAAGGAAAACTTTTAAAATCTTTTTTGGATATCTGTGTTATATAAGTTCCTAGGGGTACCATGCTACACTTTGGCTGCCTGGAGTTGAGAGTTGAGAGGTTTTCTATTACTGTCTATTTTCCCTGTTAAACTAAGCTCATCAGTGACTACATCATAATACTTTTAAGAAAGACTTTAGCTTACTCTAAATTCTTCCTTGCATCATCATTGTACAAGAGAAATATCTTTCTGAAATGTTCCCTTTTCATAATCAGAACAGAGAGGGAAGAAACATGAAAGCATTTGTGTTAGCTTTCTAGGGCTGCCGTAACAAAGTAATAGACACTAGATAGCTTAAACAGTAGAAGTGTATTTACTTAGTTCTAGAAGTTTCAGGCCTGAGATCAGGTTATCCGTAGGATTGATTTTTTCTGAGGCCTCTTTCCTCTTGTTTAGTTAGCCATCTTCTCCTGTGTCTTCACAGCAGCTTCACTTTGTGCATGTCTGTATTCTAATCTCCTCTTGTTAAAAGTACATCAGTACTGCTAGATTATGGCCCATCCCTATGAGCTACCTAATTTTAATAAACTCCTTAAAGGCTCTGTCTTCAAGGTCACATTTTGAGATAAAGAGGGTAAAACTTCAACATATGGGTTAGGGAGGTTGCACAAGTTAGCTTATAACAGAATTCTACAAAAAACTTTTACCATTTAGTTTTATAGCCAAAGAGATTTTTTTTCCTGGACTATTCTCCTTCTTTCTAGTCTTGGTCTCAATTGTAGAATAAGCATACAAATTAGAATTGCATTGATTACCTTGTAGACAATCTAGCACATTCCCCAACTACCTCATTCTATATTTTGTTCAAATTTGTTTTTACAGTATTACTGTTTTTTCCCCAAACTGTGATATTTGTGTGCAAAGTCTTAATTTTTGAAATATATATATATAATGACTTATTCCATGCTTTCAAAAAGCTTTCTGTAAGTAAATTGATTTTCTTAAGGTAATACGTTTTTAAAGATGAATGATTCTACCCCACAGGGCTTCCCTCGGGGACTCACGACTAAAGAATCTACCTGCTATACAGGAGACACAGGAAACCCAGATTTGATCCCTGGGTCAGGAAGATCCCCTGGAGGAGGCCATGACAACCCACTCCAGTATTCTTGGTAGGAAAATTCCATGGACAAAGGACCCTGGTGGGCTACAGTCCATGGGGTCACAGGGTCGTCCACAACTGAAGCACTGAGCACACATGCATGCATGCACGCAGCTCTACACTTTATGTAGGTGAACTGCCACAGCTGTGATGGGGGGTGGAGACTTCAAACAAGATGAGTCAGAAAAATACCATAGCCCCAAAAGTTCAAGAAATCCATATAAAAATTAATGAGGTAAATGGTTATCACAACGTTCCAAGTTTTTCATGTTTTATCCTACATGTTAAATTTTAAGTATCCTTTAAAATATAACCGCAACAATTAAAGATAATGCATATCTAGGAATTTTTTCTTGAAAAGCAATAGAAATTTTATCATATACTAAACAATCACTATAAAATAAATTGTAAGTTTTGTTATTTTTATCTCCCTCCCTTTTACTCTGTAAGAAGATAGGTCTACAGAGCTACAGGTTCTTATTACGTAATAAATACACTTAAATTTGATAACCAGTCTGTATCCCTTTCCATTTCTTTTCTCTTTTCAATCTTTTGCTATGATTTTCTGATATCTCAAACTAGGAAACGTTCGCATGAGTCAACTTCTCTGTTTTCCTCTGTAAATCAATAAAATCCTGCCTTAGAATGTGAGAATCCTTGTTATTCTGTCAGTGCCACAGTGTCCTCAGCGTGACATGCCTCCGCTCTGGAGTCAGAGTCTCTCATTTATTTTCCACAAGTGGATCCTTAAGAGATGACATCACTATTGCTCCTCCTCCCATTGGGCAAGAAGCTGTCTGTACCTGTTGAAATTACAAGAGATTTGTCAGTTCCTAAAATAGCAGGCTTCCTCTTCCACAGTGGTATATTGCCTTAAGAAATAATGTTAAAATAACTATTTCATTTAGATGGAATAGAGTATTAAATGTTTTTTCATATGACTGCCAGATCTAGGATGTCATTGTTCTAGTTTTCTTTCAAAATAGTGTTTATGAGTGAAATTCTCATTATGAAAATGTCTAGTTCGGTTATAAGAAAGTTAGTATAATACTGATTCACAAAGAAACACAAATAAGGTGCTCAGAAATACTTCATGTCTTCCAAGTGGCGCAATACAGGTTTGGAAATGTGTTCTATATTGACTTTTAAGCATTGAAGACAGTCTTAACCTGAATGACTTAAGATGATAACTCTAAAAATGTATTTGATTTCAAACTTCTTTTTAGCAGCAAAATATTTTTGCTACATGAAATCTTAAATGTATACATGTTCTGTTGCTTCAGTTGTGTCCAACTCTTTGCAACTCTATGGACTATAGCCCAACAGGCTCCTCTGTCCTTGGGATTATCCAGGCAAGAATACTGGAGTGGGTTGCCATGCCCTCCTCTTGGGGGTCTTCCCAATCCAGGAATTAAAACCTGTCTCCTGTGTCTTCTGCATTGCAGGCAGATTCTTTACCACCGAGTCTCTGGGGGAAGTTCCAAAATCTTAAATAAGTAGATATTCATGTCTCTATCCTTTTCTATAGGAATACATATTATATTGTGTATTTCACTTATAATAAAAATGTGGGGTATTCTTGAAGTTCTGCCTTATGCTTACTACCCTGTTCTTTATTTCACTCTTCATTGTGATCTCTGAAAAGTATTTTTTATTTTAAATATCTAAGGCTGTGGGGAATAGGTTTGATTCTCAGCAACTGAAATTACGTGTTTTAACAGCTTGTATGAAAAACCATTGTCCTAACATAGTAGCATGCCCTTGTGATTCTAAGTTGGAATCAGGCAAAAATGTAGAATAAGAGAAAGTTTCTCGGTACCCCAGTGTTCCACTTTTGTGAACTTCTGGTATTTTCCTCTAAACTTTGCCCTCCTGAGACACATGTTGTCAGATTTTTGTCTTTGAAATGATTGGAATTTTTTTCCAGTTTCTTAACTTATCACTTTTGACAAATTTCTGCTAAATATGACCCTTATCAAGAATATTTGTATTTGAAAAGCAACAGTATCAGACGTTCTAAGAGTAGAATCCAACACCTCCATCAGTGGTGGATAAACGTGGAGTTGGGTGTTAGGTAGAAGCTTTCCTGGTGATTCCCATATCAAGTTGCTGGAGATGTGGGCTTCATTATCTGTTCATTGCCCTGACCTTACCCATCTCCTCGCCTTTGCTACTTTTATTCTACATATGCTACGTATGTAAAAGTTGTTGCCACATAAAGATTTGAATTGCTCATAAAAATCTGGGAATCATTGGATAGTATCCCTACAAAGTTGCATTCTTAGAGTTTCTGTCCCCATAAACAAAACTCCATCTCAGTTCAGGCTGCCACACAGAACACAATAGACTATATGGCTTAGACATTAGAAATTGATTTCTCACATTTCTAGAAAAAAATGTCTGCATGGTCAGGTTCTGGTGAGGACACTCCTCCTGGTTTGTAGATGGTCATCAAATCGCTGTGCCTGCACAGAGGGTAGTCAAGTATCTCCTCTTTTTATAAAAGCACTGATACCACCATAAGTGTCCCACTTTCATGACCTAATCTAACCATAATTACTCCCAAAGTCCCCACCTCCAAATATCACACTGAGGGGTTAGGGCTTCTGTATATAAATCTTGGCAGGGATACCACCATTCAGTACATATATTCTCAAATATCTACAATTGACCCTGCTGCTGCTGCTAAGTTGCTTCAGTCGTATCTGACTCTATGCGACCCCACAGATGGCAGCCCAGCAGGCTCCACCATCCCTGGGATTCTCCAGGCAAGAACACTGGAGTGAGTTGCCATTTCCTTCTCCAATGCATGAAAGTGAAAGTGAAGTCGCTCAGTCGTGTCCGACTCTTAGCGACCCCATGGACTGCAGCCTACCAGGCTCCTCCATCCATGGGATTTTCCAGGCAAGAGTGCTGGAGTGGGGTGCCACTGCCTTCTCCACAATTGACCCTAGAGACTGCTTATCTCCTATTCACTCATTTACTTGTCTCAGTGTTTTGAGTTTCTCCTGCGGAGGCATGGCTCAGCAGTGACCTGCCATGGGGACAGGAGCTCTGGCTGCAGCAGACCTGGGAAGCAAGGTGTGTGGCATAAATAATCTTGGAGGAGGTTGCCATTAGCCCAACTATGGAGTCACCGAGCAGATGACCCACAATCTGCAGAACAATTATACCAAAGAAGTTCTCAATTGTTGCAAAACTTCTAGGGCCCACAACAGATTTTCCAACCTAGGGATCTGGCAAAAGGACTGAAAACACCCAGGGAAACAGACTCTTGGAGGGCACAACAAAACCATGTGCACACCAGTACCGGGAGAAAAGAGCAGTGCCCCCACAAGAGACTGAGCTAGACTTGCCTGTCAGTGCCTTGGAGTCTCCAGCAGAGGTGTGGGTCAACAGTGGCCTGCCATAGGATCAGGGGTGCTGACTGTAACAGTATTGGGAGCCACAGTGTGCTAGCATAAGTCCTTTTGAAGGAGGACACCATTACCCCAATAACCCCTACTATAGTGGCCTCAGGCAAAACTACAGGGAGAGAACACAGCCCCATCCATCTCCAGAAAATTAAAGATTTACTGAGCCTGGCCCTCACACCAGACAAAAACCCAGTTTTACCCATAGCTAGTCCCTCCCACAAGTAAGCTTCCACAAGCCTCTGATACTCATCCATCAGTGGGCAGGCAGAATGAAAAACACAATCACAGAAAACTAACCAAACTGATGACATGGATCACAACCTTGTCTAACTCAATGAAACTATTAGCCAGGCCATGAAGGGCCACCCAAGATGGATGGGGCATGGTGGAGAGTTCTGACAATACATGGTCCATTGGAGAAGGGAATTCACTTCAGTGGTGAATGGGATTGCTGAATGATGAAAAAGCCACTTCAGCATTCTTGCCTTAATAACTCCATGAACAGTATGAAAAGATAAAAAGATGTGACACTGAAAGATGAACTCCCCAGGTCAGTAAGTCTAAATATGCTAAGGGAAAAGAGTGGAGAAATAGCATCAGAAAGAATGAAGAGTCTGAGCTAAGGTGGAAACAACACCCAGTTGTGGATATGACTGGTGATGGAAGTAAAGTTCAAAACTATAAAGGACAGTATTGCATAGGAACCTGGAATGTCAGGTCCATAAATGAAGGTAAACTGGAAGTTGTCAAACAAGAGATGGCAAGAGTGAGCATCGACATTTTAGAAATCAGTGAACTAAAATGGACAGGAATGGGTGAATTTAACTCAGATGACCATTATATCAACTACTGTGGGGAAGAATCCCTGAGAAGAAACGGAGCAGCCCTCATGGTCAATAAAAAAGTCTGGAATGCAGTACTTGGATACAATCTCAAAAATGATCTCTGTTCGTTTCCAAGGCAAACCATTCAATATCACAGTAATCCAAGTCTATGCCTGGACCAGTAATACTTAAGAAGCTGAAGTTGAACCATACTATGAAGACCTACAAGAGCTTCTAGAACTAATACCCCAAAAGATGTCCTTTTCATTATAGGGGACTGGAATGCAAAAGTAGGAAGTCAAGAAATACCTGGAGTAATGGGCAAATTTGGCTTTGGAGTACAGAATTAAGCAAGGCAAAGCCTAATAGATTTTTGCCAAGAGAACACACTGGTCATAGCAAACACCGTCTTCCAACAGCACAAGAGAAGACTCTACACGTGGACATCATCAGCTGGTCAATACCGAAATCAGACTGATTATATTCTTTGCAGCCAAAGATGGAGAAGCTCTATACAATCAGCAAAAACAAGACTTGGGGGTGACTGTGGCTCAGATCACGAACTCCTAATTGCCAAATTCAGACTTAAATTGAAAGTAGGGAAAACCACTAGAGCATTTAGGTATGACATAAATCAAATCTCTTACGATTATTCAGTGAAAGTGAGAAATAGATTTAAGGGATTAGATCTGATAGACTGAGTGCCTGAAGAACATTGTACAGAAGGCAGTGATCAAGAACATCCCTAAGAAAAAGATATGCAAAAAGGCAAAATGGTTGTTTGAGGAGGCCTTACAAATAACTGAAAAAAAGACAAGTGAAAGGCAAAGGAGAAAATAACAGATATACCCATTTGAATGCAGAATGCAAAGAATAGCAAGGAGAGATAAGAAAGCCTTCCTTGGTGATCAATGCAAAAAAATAGAGGAAAACAATAGAATGTGAAAGACTAGAGATCTCTTCATGAAAGTTAGAGATACCAAGGGAACATTTCATGCAAAGATGGGCACAATAAAGGACAGAAATGGTATGGACCTAACAGAAGCTGAAGATATTAAGAAGAGGTGGCAAGAATGCACAGAAGAACCATACAAAAAAGATCTTCACAACCCAGATAATCAGGATGGTGTGATCACTCACCTAGAGCCAGACACCCTGGAATGTGAAGTCAAGTGGGCCTTCGGAAGCATCACTGCAAATAAAGCTAGTTGAAGTGATGGAATTTCAGCTGAGCCTTTTCAAATCCTAAAAGATGATGCTTGAAAGTCCTGCACTCAGTATGCCAGCAAATTTGGAAAACTCATCAGTGGCCACAGGACTGGAAAAGGTCAGTTTTCATTCCAATCCCAAAGAAAGGCTATGTCAAAGAATATTCAAACTACCACACAATTGCACTCATTTCACACACTGGCTAAGTTAGGCTGCAAGAGTATCTGAACCGTGAACTTCCAGATGTTCAAACTGATTATAGAAAAGGCAGGGGAACCAGAGATCAAATTGCCAACATCCATTGGATTATAGAAAAATAAGATAATTCCAGAAAAACATATACTTCTGCTTCATTTACTATGCTAAGACTTTTGACTGTGTGGATCACAACAAATGGTGTAAAATTCTTTAAGATTTGGGAATACCTGATCACCTTACCAACCTCCTGTGGAACCTGTATGCAGGTCAAGTAGTAACAGTTAGAACCTGACATGCAATGGACTGGTTCCAAATTGAAAAAGGAGTATGGTAAGGCTGTATATTGTCACCTTGTTTATTTAACTTATATGTAGAATATATGTGAAGTCATGCAAAATGCTGGGCTGGTTGAAGCACAAGCCAGATTGAAGATTTCCAGGAGAAATATCAACAACCTCAGATATGCAGATAACACCACCCTTATGGCAGAAAGTGAAGAGGAACTAAAGAGCCTCTTGATGGAAGTGAAAAGTGAAAATCCTGGCTTAAAACTCAACATTCATAAGATGAAGATCATGGCCTCCGGTTCCATCACCTCATGGCAAATAGTTGGGGAAACAATGGAAACTGACAGACTTTATTTTCTTGGGCTCCAAAATTACTTCAGTGATTCTGGGTAAAAGGAAGAGGTTATGTAGATGAACACAGAGGAATTTTTAGAGCAGTAGAATGATTCTGTGTGATAGTGTAACTGTGGATATATAGCAATATGCATTTGTCTAAACTCATATGTTTGTATAGCACAGAGTGAACTTTAATGTGTGGTAATAGAAATCTTAATTACAAGATATGACCTTATAGAAAAAAGAGTCTTTGCAGATGTAAAGATCTTTTTCCCCATATCTTTTTGGGGAACAACCATTCAATCCATGCTAGATAGTATCATTTGGTTTCACTGTTTAAACACTTGTTGAATTGTATCTAGATGTATTAGAAATAATTTCTCTGCTATTCAAAGTCTGGTCTTTGTGTCAGTAGCATGAACATCCTCCAGGAACATTTTAGAAATGCAGAATCTCGGGTCCCACACTTATGTAATTGAGTCCAATCTGTATCTTAACAAAATCTTTACTTGTTAATATGCACATTCAAGCTCAAGAAATCATGATTTCTCGAATGTAGAAAAGAGTGGAACAGAATCTAGATAAACAGAGAAATTAGGTATCTATATAAATTGGAAACAAAAAGAAGATAAGTGTTACAAGTCTTATGAAAATAAGTGGCAGGCAATTTACATAAATTGAAAAGCAAAGGAAGGTGAATAGTTTAATGAATTCAGAGCACAGAACTCTGGCAATCTATAGAGGAAGGAAAACTTGATCAAGTGAGTTATACAAGAACAAGAAACCTATCCTATAAACAAAGCAGTGAACTTTCCTGGGGTCAGCTGCATCTTCTTAAACTGCATTCAGATCTGAAGTGCCTCAGAATCACCTGAAGATCTTGGTAAATGAGATATTGCGATGGGCACCCTCAGAGTTTCTGATTTAGTAGGTGCGGAGCAGGCCCCATAAGTTTTAGTACTAACATGGTCCCAGGTCAAGATGTGTGCAGGGACCACACTAAAAAAGTTCTGCTGAGATTTACTTAAAGCATCTAGATAAACATGCTCATAAAGGAAAAACAGCTAAGTTTCTTGAGTTTCCAAAGTTCCTCAAGTACCTCCTTCTTTTCATATTTCTTTTAAACAAAATATGACATATAAATATTTTCCTACTTACAAGAGAAATTGATGGTTGTAGAAATGAAAGCAACGTTTAGATGTGGAAGATTTGGGCTGAAAAATGTAGGACTTTCTTGAGCGATCAAAATTGTTAATATTATTGTTCAACAGTGTTTTCTGTCTTTCATTGTAAGAACTGTCATGATGTCTTGGTAAGCACTTAAATAGTATTTTCAGATACTTATAAATGGGGACCTAGCCTTGGAATGTGGCTGTTAATGAATGGTGCTGAATATAATTTTAAATCACCTACCATAGCTTAGTTGGTCATAGCAGATAATTCAAGCCTTCAGAGATATATTTCGAGATTTTTTTCTAAATATTTCAAAACCTCCTTCAAAGATGTCCCTAATAGAAAGTTGAAGAGATCTCAATGGGGGGAATGTAGGCACTTCATTATTTTGGTCAAAATATTTGAATTGTTTTGAAGTCAATAAGACCTTCTGTTTTTCTAAAATGTTTTAGCCTTTACTTCAGTAAGGGTATTTCAGACTTCAGGATAAGAAGCCATTAGAAATTGAACTATGGAGAGATGTGGAAATACTTGTTGAATTTGAAGTTTTGACCTTTATTTATGGTCAAGAATTCAAAAAGTAGTCAGTGAATTTTCAAGCCAAGAAATTTGCTTTCTCTGAAATATCCAGGAAGCAAATGTCTCTTATAAGAAATCATGTTTCCAGCTGATATATAGAAGTATATCAATAAATAGGATTTTTAGTATTTGCATATATCATCTACAATTCTCTAGAGGCTCAAGAAGCTGAACAAAGGATTTGAAATTTTTAGTCATTTCTGAACCAAACAGACATAGAAGATATATTCATATAAAAAGGAATTAGAAAATGTCCCCTTGGTTCCCTGGAATATTTATAGTACAACTAGTGATAATTTTGTGTATCCATCACTAACAGGTTTAGAAGGCACTTAATAAATGGCATTGAATAAGCAAGTAAGCAATTTCTGAGCAATTCAGAATAGAGTGAGTTCTCCAAACCAGTACAAAAAAGAAACACTTATGAGGCCACTACTGCTAGCAGAGTAGCTCCATTCTTTTATCCATTCCTAAGTCCCTTTTTTCCCTGACTTTATTTTCTCCAGTGGGGGATTATTAATAGAAATATTTAAATTTAATATTGTTATCCATTATAATACACTAAATTTTAGTGAAATAAATAAACGTGTGTATATGTAATTTGGATGGACTTTACCAACATTTTAGCGATTTTTAAAAATCACATTTCACATAGAAATAATTTGTGTGATATTTTGATAAACACTACTAGTTGATGATTATGATCAGGATGATGAGCAAGAATTACAAACAAGATTTTTAAAATAGGACAGATTGCCATGACATATATGTAATAAGAGCAGCTATGTTCTTTAACATATGCTGTATATATAATATAAAATATATGTGTATATGATACACCATCTTTATAGTTGATGTACATTTAGGCAAAATTGTTATTTCTATTTTTTTTTAAAGTTTAGAAAAAAGCAAGCTTATTGTACTAGCCTGGGTTCTAACATAACCAAAAGTGGAGTCTGGCTGCTTGCCACTCCAAAGCCAGTAAAGAGGTAAGGTTGGTGGAGAGGAACGTTTGCTTTACTCTGGACATCAGCAAAGGGGGAGGTTTGGGGAGGGGGGATGCAAAGGGCAGACTCCTGTCCAAAGACCCTTAATAATCAGTGGACAAGAGCTTTTATGGGCTGAGGGAGGGGACTATATGCGGAAACAGTACAGTCATCTCTGACTGTCAGGAAGTTGTCATCAGTAGTCTGACCAGCGTCATCTTGATTTCTTACATACAGCTAATATTAAGTTCCAGGGTTGATTTGTTTCCACTTCTTGAGGCCATTTCTTGGAATTGTGGTAGCTTATATCATCGCTACAGTCTGGTCATCATGTAGTTAACTTCTCCACCAGGTGGGGGTTTCAGTATCTATAAAATAGCTCACAAGATATACCTCAGAATATTATCTGAGAAGAAGCTGAAGGCCCCTGACTTCACTTAATGACTAAACTATTACTATTTTGTCCCTTTAACTGTTTCCTTTATTTCTGCATTTTCTCACTTCCCTGATTAAACTTATTCTTTGACCTTAGTTTTTCTATAGACAAAAGGCAGGTGAAGGACTTGGGGGCAAGTGCACTAGGGACCTGCTCTATTTCACTAAAATGGTTAAAAAAATTTTTTTCTGAATGAAAAATAAAAATTTCCCATAGGATTATCAGTGACTAAAAAGGAAATTAAAGGTCAATTATATTAAAACCTTTATTTAAATAGAACAAAATTACATTGTTATGTTCAAATGAAATTCTAATTATCAAAATCATGAAGGAAATCATGTTTATATGTTTTGCTTTCAGTAATGAGGAAACAATACTTTGAGTAGTCTTATAACAAAATATTACCTGTGTTCTTTACAGATAGTCCATTTCCAATTTAATACATGTTTTACCTTGAATGTCTTGAAAAAAATATATGCCACATTTGTATATCATATCTAAATGAGATGCAAATAAAACATCTTCACTCTAATCATATTACTATTCCTGTAGTGTAACAATAGAATGCTAAAAAATAAAATTGCAGGACACAAACCTCAGGTGTCAACTTGTCACCATGTTACACTTGAAGTAGTTATTAAAATCATTAAGCTATCAACTCCTGAAGTTTGGATGCACCAAATATAGAAACTTGATTTAATTGCTCACAATTTTATTTTGAGTGAAAGAAAAGGAGGGGGAGATGAGAGTGGATAAAGCTGCATATTTGAAAGATACTTGTAAAGTCCTCCTTCTATCAAAATTAGATGAAAAAATAATTTTCAACATAAATATTGAATATATGAAATCTTGTTTGTTGAACTTAGCTTTCTTATTGTCTTCACATATGAGGCAAAAAAATAAAAGTACCTAATTACCTACACAGCTTGAAGGAAAGCTCAGAAAATACTAAATAAAAAGTGTAAAACAGCTGTCTTGATATTGTACAATGTTTCTACTTTTAAAATTAAACCGAAAAAAAAAAAAACATAGTTTATTATTATTTTTCTTTTTGTAGTCTATTTCCATGATTGATGAGTAGGATTGTCCCTATAGAATATAACTTGTGCTGCTTGTAATTAAGTGTCCAATATAGCAGTGCAACCTAGGAAAAACACTTATTAAAATCATTCAATTTTCCAGCTGCCCCTTTTGGCCTTGAATATTTGTGCAGAAATCAATGTTACTTAATGAGAAGGAAAAGAAATAAACTTGAATTCAGTGTTAGATTTAGAATATAAGTATTGGAATTATTATTTTTTTATTCATCTATATTTTCATTTTAAAGTGAAAATTGGTATTTTATAATTATATATATGTAAAAATTAATTTTCTAAAAATTGCAGAATTACCAATTGAAAGGTCACATACCTTAATTTCACGGGAAAAGTTTAAATCAATATTAATGTTTGCAGGTAATATGAAGCTATCAGGTAGCCAGTTCCTCTATTTTATTTTTCACATTTTTATTGGTGTATAGTTGCTTTACAATGTTATGTTAGTTTTTCATGTACAGAAAAGTGAATCTGGTATACATATGCATATACACTCTTCTTTTTCTCGAATTGCCTTCCCATTTAGGTCACCACAGAGCACTGAATACAGTTCCCTGTGCTATACAGTAGGTCCTCATTAGTTATCTATTTTATTTTTTTTTTTATGTATTTTTTTTTTTCAGTTATCTATTTTATACATGGACTTCCCTGGTGGCTCAGAGGTTAAAGCGTCTGCCTGGAATGAGGGAGACCCGAGTTCGATCCCTGGGTCAGGAAGTTCCCCTGGTGAAGGAAATGGCAACCCACTCCAGTACTCTTGCCTGGAGAATCCCATGGAGGGAGGAGCCTGGTAGGCTACAGTCCATGGGGTCACAAAGAGTCGGACACGACTGAGCAACGTCACTATCAATAGTGTCTATATGTCAATCCCAGTCTCCCAATTCATCTCCCAATTCACCACCCCCTCTTTCCCCTTTGGTATCCATATGTCGAGGGAGTGTGTAATTTCCTCAGTCCCGTCTCATCACAACAAAAATTCGAAGCGACGGACCAGTGTTACAGCCCTTGGACAATCCACAGTTACAGCCGTCAGACAGAACACTGTTACAGCTCCGTGTTACAGCTCCGTTTTATTTAGAAAATAAAGGAAAATACATCCTTGAGGCATGAGGGCATGCGATCCAAATACGCGAAGAGAAGAGAGGGACCCCCGGCCTTTTGGCTCCTCTTTTTGTATGTTTTTTCTTCTCCCCTTGGGCCTACCCTGTGTAAATTGTGCTAGCCAGGAGTGCTGCTTCTATTACCTGAGGTCCTCACTCCAGTCCTTGGACCTTCCTTTGTTCTATTTTCGCAGGCTGTTAGCCATCGCCATTCTGGGCTCCTTTTTCCTATTCTATAACTACCTAACACATACATTTTTTCTCATCTGTGTCTCTGCTTTTGCTTTGAAAGTAGTATCATCTGTACCAATCTTTTTCTGATTCCACATATATGTGTTAATATATGACATTTAGTTTTCTCTTTCTGGCTTACTTCACTCTGTATAACAGTCTCTAGGTCCATCCATATCTCTACAGATGACTCAATTTATTTCCTTTTTATGGCTGAGCTATATCCCTTTATATATATATATATATATATATATATATATATATATATATACATACACACACACACACTACATCTTCTTTATCCAGTCTTTTGTTGATGGGCTTTTAGGTTGCTTCCATGTCCTGACTATTGTAAATAATGCTACAGTGAACGTTAGGTTGCATATATCTTTTTAATTATTAAATTTGTTTAATTTTAATTGAAGGATAATTGTTTTACAGTACTGTGCTGGTTTCTGCCAAACATTAGCATGAATCAACATAGATATACATTTCTGAATTGTGATTTTTTTCTGGGTATATACCCGCTAGTGGAGTCACTGTGTCATATGGTAGATCTATTTTTAGTTTTTTTTTAAGGAAACTCCATATTGTTTTCCTTAGTGGCTATAACAATTCACATTCCCACTAACAGTGCAAGAAGATTCCCTTTTCTCCATGCTGTTTCCAGCATTTATTGTTTGTTGATTTTGTGATGATTGCCTTTCTGACTGGTGTGTGGTGATATCTCATTGTAGTTTTGATTTGCATTTCTCTAATAATCAATGATGTTATGCCTCTTTGCATAGTCAGTTATTTATGTAAATATTACAGAATTATTAATAATGTGATCACATATTATATAATTATATGTAATCTCATATTTTTCTACAATATTTTATAATATAGATTATTCTTTTTTATCTCACAGTATACTTTAGAATAGTTTAAGTATATGTTTCCTCTGCTCACTGACAGCTTAAATTTTTATTTTCTAAAAACTACATTTTATTTTTTGTCTAATTTTTATTTGTTGGAAGATTGAATTGATTTGTCCTTTTTTTTTTTTGGCAGAAGTGATGCTAAATAATTAAAATTTGAAAAGCTAAGTGACTTTCAGGGAAAAGTGTGAAGCCCATATAGTTAAAGCAAGGTATAAAGTTTAATTTAATATCCAGGTAAAGCATAATGCAGGTATGAAATTTTGAATTGTAGCTTGTTTTAGCTTCGTACTAAAACATATATTGCATGTTTCACAAGTTATTTCAAGTGTTTTAAGTTATAGCTTAAAACTATAACATTTTGTACATTAATAAACTTTTATGATTAAAGGGGCATTAAATACCACTTGGAAAGTTAAGTAGAAATGTGAAGCCTACATATTTGTTGTTGTTTAGTCTTTAAGTCATGTCATAGAGTCTAAGTCTGACTCTTTTGGTACCCTATGAACTGTAGCCTGCCAGGCTCCTCTGTCCATGGGATTTCCAGGCGAGAATACTGGAGTGGGTTGTCATCTTTCTCTAGGGTGTCTTCCCAGCCCAGAGATTAACTCAAGTCTCCTGCACTGGCAGGCAGATACTTTACTACTGAGCCACCAGGAAAGACCCTAAATATTTTGTAAAGACCTATTTTAGAATTCAGAAATAAGCATTAAAATTTAACAAAATGCTTTACAAAATGTAGCACAGTGACTTTTAAAGTTTAAAACATTATTTATAATAATTAATTTTTATCTTCCACCTCTGGCATATATGTTTATAAGAATGTTCCTTAAGATGATCTGCTCTAGACCTATGTCTTTCTCTGGAAAAAAATAGTACTCAGAATTCCTGAAGTTTGAATGTTTTGGGGGGATTATAAAACAAATGTATGTTGTTTTAGATACCATTTAGTAACTTAGAAGAAACACCTAAAGTATTCTACAAATATCAAGATATAGCCATTTAATTTTCTTCTACATATCAATATTGTATTTATAAATACTATGCTGAGGATTTTTAAAAATATATATATTTAATATATAAGTATATATATTCATAGTAATATAGTCAATTGAGTGTATAGTTTTTAAGGTGAAGGTTAAAAATATGCTGATAAAATTATCACTGTGCATATACACATGTGTATTGATTTGCATAAATTTATTTAAATACACATTATATAAGCTATTAAAATAACATCAATACTTTGATTCTTCAGGTATCTTTTGTATTTTTAATTTATGTGTCAGAAATATAATATAAATGCTTAAAATCCCAATTCCTTTTGCAAAATATAAGCAGGTTTATTTTTATTTTTAATTGGAAAGTATTTGCTCTACAATGAAGTGTCGGCTTCTGCCACACAACTGCCATACAACAGGCTCCTTCCTGTTGAGCCTCCTCTCCCCACCATCCCACCACTCTGGGTGGTCACAAAGTGTGGGCTGGACTCTCTGTGTTATATAGCATCTTCCCACTAGCTATCTATTGATTTTCAACAAATCCCTCATTAAATTCCCCAGTGAAATAAGGTAGTAAAGTAGATTAAAATGATCAGTTCTTATAATTATTCAGCTTAAATCATTTGTTAAGTCAAACACGTATTAGCTTTTCTGTTCATAGTTCAAGAATGGGCAAACTTTGGCTCATGAGTCAAGACCAACCTGCCAACTGTTTGGATAAATAAAATCTTATTAAAGCACAGCCATACCGGTTTGTTTCTGTATTGCCTATGAGTACTCTTCCCACGACAATAACAGAGTTGAGGAGTTGCGACAAATACCATATGGTCCATAAAGTCTAAATGCTTACTATTTTTACAGAGCTTGCCAGCCTCTGCTATAGATGATTAGCATACAGGGTTGTAAGATTTGTCTGCTTTTTTAGGTTATTAGTAAGCCAATTATATATGTTCACAGCTGTTTCTTATACTCAGTATACACATTCATAGACATAGTCACACAGTCACAAGAACAGAAACGTGCTCTTTAATTTTTTTCCTTAACACTCAAATTGTGCAGACATATAACTATTTCATTATAATAATAAGCATTATCACTTCAGTTCAGTTCAGTCACTCAGTTGTGTCCGACTGTTTGCAACCCCATGGACTGCAGCGTGCTAGGCCTTGCTATCCATCACCAACTCCCAGAACTTACTCAAACTCATGTCCATTGAGTCGGTGATGCCATCCAACCATCTCATCCTCTGCTGTCCCCTTCTCCTCCCACCTTCAATCTTTCCAGGCATCAGGGTCTTTTCCAATGAGTCAGTTCTTTGCATCAGGTGGCCAAAGTATTGGAGTTTCAGCTTCAGCATCAGTCCTTCCAATGAATGAATATTCAGGACTGATTTCCTTTAGGATGGACTGGTTGGACCTCCTTGCTGTCCAAGGGACTCTCAAGAGTCTTCTCCAATACCGCAGTTCAAAAGCATCAATTCTTCAGTGCTCAGCTTTCTTTATAGTCTGTCTCTCACATCTATACATGACTACTAGAAAAATAATCATTATCACTAGTTCTCCCTAAAATTGGAGATATTCTTTCCCCATAAAACTGACTGAATATACTGAAGATCATTGTACTATGTAAATTTCTAAAAGAATAAGAAATGTAGAAATAGTGTTTACTGCAAAAAATCTCTGAAATGTGCCTTCATATGCAAAGGAAACTGTCATTAAGTGTCAAATGTTACTAGTACTTTCTTTACAATATAATTCTTTCCTCTCTTAGGGTTATTTTTTCCTAAGTGCTTTTAAATTAGAAAATATTAAGATATTGGATTTGCAAATAAATTTCCCAATGATAGGTATTGAGGTGTTACAAATTTCCAGTAAAAAAATCTGCTTTTGCATTTGTTGGATGTTCTATTTTAAGGATGGCATACTATAGAGCTGGCAAATTATGATTACAATTAAATGTTAAATGTTTTGGATTCAGCCAAGCCCATCACTTACATAAAATCAAAATCATTGACGAGGGAAAGACACATTATCATCTGCTTACTGCATACTAATATCACACTCTTTATTCCTTTATATTGTCAATAACCTCATGTTGTAATTTACTTTCTATATTATTCAAGTATAAAATCATTTATTGTTCAATTTATTAGTAAACTGACTCAAGAGCAAATGGTAATCATTTGTTTTCATTTTTTATAAACCTGTCGTGTGTGTGCATGTGTTACTCACTCAGTCGTGTCCAACTCTGCGACCCCATGAACTGTAGCCTTCCAGGCTCCTCTGTCTATGGGAATCTCCAGGCAAGAGTACTGGAGTTGGCTGTCATTCCCTTCTCAAGGGGATCTTCCCAACCCAGGGATCGAACCTGGGTTTTCTGTGTCTCCTGCATTGCAGGCAATTCTTTACCATCTGAGCCACCAGGGAAGCCCTGGTATATATATAGACACACACACATGCATATTTTGCTGGGTATACGAGTATCATGATTTTCTAGATATGTAATCTACTATCAATGCTTTTTTAAAATTTTATTGTGATTTATAGAGCACAATATTATATGCATTGTAGTATCATGATTATATTAGAAATAAAATAGCCAAATTTAATATATCTAAATCTGTATGGAATGTCAGCATCTAAGTTAGTTAATATTTAATAAGAAAATTTTGCAAAATATGGCAAGGGTATAGAGAAAAACGAACCCTAGTTGGTAGGAATGTAAATTGGCACAGCCACTATGGAAAACATTATGGATGTTCCTCAAAAGTAGAACTATCTATTATATGTTTTAGCATATAATAGCTAATAGCTAATAGCATATAATAGCATACTCCTGAGTATACATCCGAAGAAAATAAAAACACTCCTTCAGAAAGATACATGCATCCCAGTGTTCTAGCAGGACTATTTATAATAGTCAAAATATTGAAGAAACCCAGTGTCTACCAAAAGATGAATGAATAAAGAATATGTGACATGCATATGCAATGAAACATTATTTAGATTAAAAAAAAATGAAATTCTGTCATTTGTAGCAATGTGGATGGACCGACACAATATTATCCTTAATGAAGTCAGACAGAAAAAGACAAATACTATGTGATGTTACATATGTGGAATCTAAAAAAATGAAACAAATGAATGTATATAGTTTAATATTGGGTTGGTCAAAAAGCTCATTAAATTTTCCCATAACATTTTATGGAAAAACTCGAATGAACTTTTTGGTCAGCCCAATTGAGGGAGATTCACACATACAAAGAACAAACTAGTGGTTACCAGTTGGGAGAGAGAAGGGAGGCCGACCGAGACAGGGATAGAAAATTAAGAAGTACAAATTACTATGTACAAGCTAAATAAGCTATAAGGATATATGTTATACAGTACAAGGAGTATAGCTAATATTTTCTAATAACTTTAAATGGAGTATAATATGAAAAAAATACTGAATCACTACATTGTACCCCTGAAACTATATTGAAAATCAACTATGCTCCAATTTAAAAAATTATAACATGGCAGTCAAAATAATCATCTTAGGAATTTGCATTCTAGCTTTGCAGAGTAATTCAGCAGAGAATTACAAAAAAGCATTACAAATAGATTGCTATTCTTTTAGAAGAGATGAGAAGCCCTCTTACACTGTTGCTGGGAATGTAAATTGGCACAACCACTACAGAGAACAGTAAGGAGATTCCATAAAAAACTAAAAATAGAGGTACTTTATGATCCAGCAATCTCACTCCTGGGCATATATCCAAAGAAAACCATAACTCAAAAGGGTTCATGCAGCCCCGTGTTCATTACAGTGCTATTTACAATAGCCACGCATGAAGGCAACCAAAATGCCCATCAACAGAAGAATAGATAAAGAAGGTGTGGTACATATAGCCAATGGAATATTACTCAGACATAAAAAAAACAAAATAATCCCTTCCCTCTTAATAGTTCTAGCTCAGACGAAGGAAAAAGCACAGTGGAGGCACTTCCTTGGCAGTCCAGTGGTTAAGACCTTGCACTTGCACTGCCAGAAATGCAGGTTCCATCCCTGGTTATGGAACTAAGGCTAGCCCCAAAAGATAAATAAATAAATTTATATTAAAAATAAATTTTGAACCTCTCAAAAAAAACCCAATGGAATGAATTTTTTTTCCTTCTCTTTTCTGACAGCTCTCTGTCAGATTTGACCTTGGGATATCAAGAGGGAAAGTCTAGAACAATACTCTTTAGGAAACGTTGTAGGCAACAGCAAGCAAAGCTTTCAGTTGCAAGGAACAAAAGGAATACAATTTCTAGCAGCATCATCCAAAATCAAGACAAGACATGGTTCCACTTTCTGGAAGTGAGTCTGTCCTTTATATTCTAAAGTAATTTTTTTCTAGGAAAAAGAGATAAAACTATATTAATATGAAAAAACTAAGAAAAATATTGTTGATTATGAGGCTGTTACTCTGATTATACTGGAGGCTGCTTTGTTTCTGTTTTCCAGAAAATGCAAGCAGCATTGATCTTTTTATACTTAGTATCATTGGTGGATTAATAAATAGAAACAAATAAGTAATAAAAATAATAACGTGTTTAAAATGAAACACTAGTGTTTATGCCAAGCAACACATCTTGCCAATAATGTACATGAGGACTAATATAAATATTTAGTCATATAAACTGCATGTTTCTATTATTGTGAGCTAAACAACATCAGTGAAGTGAGATGAAAGACCCAAAAGTCTGAGAGTCAACTGACACGGAAAGCACATTATTGTTGGGTTTTACCACCGAGTGAGCCGAAAGTTTCATTTAGTTCATTCTGTATGCTGGCGCTAGTAGTGCTTAGTTGTCTTTCAGTTCAGTTCACTTCAGTCACTCAGTCGTGTCCAACTATTTGTGACCCATGGACTGCAGCACACCAGGCTACCCTGTCCATCACCAACTCCTGGAGTTTGCTCAAACTCATGTCCACCAAGTCAGTGATGCCATTCAACCATCTCATTCTCTGTCGTCCCCTTCTCTTCCTGCCTAAAATCTTTCCCAGCATCAGGATCGTTTCCAAGAAGTCAGTTCCTCACATCAGGTGGCCAGAGTATTGGAGCTTCAGATTCAACACTAATCCTCCCAATGTATATTCAGGACTGATTTCCTTTAGGATGGACTTGTTTGATTTCCTTGCAGTTCAAGGGACTCTCAAGATCTTCTCCAACACCACAGTTCAAAAGCATCAATTCTTTGGTGTTCAACTTTCTTTATAGTCCAGCTCTCACATCCATACATGACTACTGGAAAAACCATAGCTTTGACTAGACGGACCTTTGCTGGCAAAGTAATATCTCTGCTTTTCAATATGCTATCTAGGTTGGTCATAGCTTTTCTTCCAAGGAGCAAGTGTCTTTTAATTTCATGGCTGCAGGCACCATCTGCAGTGATTTTAGAAGCCCCCAAAATAAAGTCTGTTACTGTTTCCACTGCTTCCCCTATTTGCCATGAAGTGATGGGACCAAATGCCATGATCTTAGTTTTCTGAATGTTGAGCTTTAAGCCAACTTTTTCACTCTCCTCTTTCACTTTCATCAAGAGGCTCTTTAATTCTTCACATTTTGCCATATGGGTGGTGTCATCTGCATATCTGAGGTTATTGATATTTCTCCCAGCAATCTTGATTCCAGCTTGTGCTTCATCCAGCCTGGCATTTCACATGATATACTCTTAAATAAGCAGGGTGACAATATACAGCACTGATGTACTCCTTTTCCAATTTGGAACCAGTCTATTGTTCCATGTCCGGTTCTTAACTGTTGCTTCTTGACCTGCATACAGATTTCTCAGGAGGCAAGTCAGGTCGTCTGGTATTCCCATCTCTCGAAGAATTTACCAAGGTTTGTTTTCCATGAGGAAAACAATAGTTGTCTTTAACTTCATTCAAAACAATTTTGTTGGAATGTATTATGACAGCTTCATATCAGCATGCATTTTTTAAAAATGATCAAAATTGGTAAATTTTTGTGTAAGCATTTTAATACTGAAGATGGGAAAAAAGCAACATTTTCAGCATATTAAGTGTCGTTATTTTAAGAAAAAAATGCAAACTGAAATGCAAAAAAAAAAAAAAAAAGATTTGTTCTGTTTACGGAGAAGGTGTCAAAAATGTTTTGCAAAGTTTCATGATGGAGATTTCTTACTGGATGACATTTCATGGAGGGGTAGATCCATTGAAATCAATAGTGATCAAATCAGGACATTGAAAACAATCAATGTTATACCATGTGGGAGATAGCTGACATACTCAAAATATCCACATCAAGCACTGAAAATCATTTGCACCAGCTTGGTTATGTTAATCACTTTGTTGTTTGGGTTCCACAAAAGTTAAGTGAAGAAAAGCTCTTTGACTATATTTCTGCATGTGATTCTGTATTGAAACATAAGGAAAATGTTCTGTTTTTAAAACAAATTGAGAAGGGTAACTAAAATTGGATACTGTATAATACTATGGAGTGGAAGAGATTGTGCAGCAGGCAAAATGAGCCACCAACAACCATACCAAAGGCCAGTCTTCATCCAGAAACTGTGATGTGTTGCATATGGTGGGATTGGGAGGAAGTCCCATATTATTAGCTCCTTCTAGAAAACCAAATGATTAATTCCAACAAGTACTGCTCCCACTTAGACCATTGAAAACAGCACTCAATGAAAAGTGTCTGAAATTAGTTGACAAGAAACACATAAACTTCCATCAGGATACTGTAAGACTGCATGTTTCTTTGATGACCAGGCAAAAACTGTTCCAACTTGGCTGGTAAGTTCTGGTTCATCCACCATATTCACCAGACATTGAATCTTTGGATGTTCATTTCTTTTGGTGTTTACAAAATTCTCTTAATAGAAAAAAATTTTAATTTTCTGGAAAACTATAAAATGCACCTGGAATGGTTCTCTGCTCAAAAAGATTAAAGAAAAAAAAAAAGCTTTGGAAAATTAGAATTATGAAGCTGCCTGAAAAATGGTAGGAGGTAATGAAACAAAACAGTGAATATGTAGTTCAATAAAGTTCTTGGTGAAAATGGAAAATGTGTCTTTTAGTTTTACTTAAAAAACTAAAGGAACTTTTGGCACAACCCAATTTGTTTCCATGTGCATTTTGGCCAGTAAATTATTCATAGAGAGGAATTACTTGCTTTTTATTTTTATTTTTTAATCGTTATAGGACACTCTGGTAGCTCCTATGAGAATGCATAAATTAATGTATAAGATTAGTTTTCAATTTCCTTGTGCTTATAATTTATTTGGGGAAGTAAAGATAACCAATATGAAAAGACCTATAACAAAACTGCCAAATGCTAGTTTCTGAATGGTGAAATCAGAAATTCTGGGAAAACTGGGTGTGAGTTGGCTGTTGAAAATTTGGTAGAATTTAAATTAACAGAAGGTAGAATGTTTCTGGAAAAAGAAAGGACAAATTTTTGTTGGCCACCTTATACTAGATTTTGCCTAAATTGAGAGGGTGTTAATTTAGTGATGTAGTAAAAACTACTAGGGGAAAATTAAAGGGGCTGAGCAAAGATAATTTTTATTCTCATTGAATGTAAGTTTATGAAGTGAATGAAACTACGTAGTTTACTTTCTCATTTATCATTGTATTTAACCATCTGTGGTGTGCTGCATTCCATGGGGTCGCAAAGAGTTAGACACGACTGAGCGACTGAACTGAACTAAACTGAAGAACTTTTTAAAGCAATTTTAATGGTATGTGACATCTGCCTAACTCTACAGGTCTATACCCAGAATCCTCCACTTTCTCCCATGCTAACCTCCCCAAAGTCCCAAAACATACTTTGTTCTTCCTAGCTTTGTTTTGTTTCTTCCTAGCTTTGCTTTTATTTAGGTTATTTTCTTCTTTTAGCCTCTATTGGTCCAACCAAGATGAAACTTTTCTCTGACCCTTTCCTTTCTCAGATGCTAAAGTATATGGGGGTTCTTTACCTCTATATGCTTAAAACACTTAATGTACACTTTAAATATAGGATCTTTTGCACGCTTGTAATTATTGGCTATGCTCAATAAGAAAGGCAGATTTTTTTGTCTTCTGCACTGCTCTATGCCCAACACCTGAAATGGTACTTAAACACAGAAATTTCTCAAAATTCTATATGTCTTGATTGAGGAACATGATTTCTTTGAGGGAGTATTTTTAATCTCTGAAAAGCTAGAAACTGCCATGCAGGTTCAGGTTTGGGATTTGCCTCACAAACATCAGTAAATTGCTGTTAGGTGAATGAATGATTAGAAAGACAAAGAGCTAACTTGAATCACTTGAAAGTACAAAACTAACATTTTGATGGAAAGATCACTAGACTGAGAGTTTAACTGTCAGTTCTAGTATTATTCTGACTCAAAATTGCTGAGTTACACTCATCAAGTCAGTGAAGTTATTTGGACATCAGTTTTTCTCATTTGTTAAATTAAGGAACTGGACGTTGTACAACTACGTTACTTGTTAGGAGCTATTGTTACTCGTTCACCCCATACATTCCTTAGCAAAACCTTTGCTTCAAAGGTTGCTTCTTTGCTCCACAAACACGTAATTTAACACCTAATTGTCTCCACATTATAGGAAATGAGAAAACTGTCATGGAAAGGTCATTGAGGAGAATTTATTCAGCACAGCATGGCAGTTTCTGGCTTTCAAGTGCTGCCTGGGATATAATCACTTGTCTAGTAGCTGAGAGGCCCTTCTAAACTTGAGTAGATTTTCCTGACCTATTTAAAACTCACTTAAATTTCTGGCATCTTTTTTGGAACACGGGGACTTAATTTGACATATGTAAATGAGATCTCCTTCACCTGGGTAGTTGCTCTTGCATAACTGTTGGTTTAATAGGCATGGCTTTGAGCATTTCTTTTGTTTAAGTAGAATGCTGAATATAAAGGATAATCTCTTCTATCAAGGACCTAACATTTTAAAGTCCTGTCTACACTAGATCATTACTATAAAGGACAGATATTTATTAGTCTCAGCTCTGAATTCCACTTTGGGGTGTATGCTGCTGCTGCTGCTAAGTCGCTTCAGTCGTGTCCGACTCTGTGCAACCCCATAAACGGCAGCCCACCAGGCTCCCCTGTCCCTGGGATTCTCCAGGCAAGAACACTGGAGTGGGTTGCCATTTCCTTCTTCAATGCATGAAAGTGAAAAGTGACAGTGAAGTCGCTCAGTGTCCAACTCTTAGTGACCCCATGGACTGCAGCCCACCAGGCTCCTCCATCCATGGGATTGTCCAGGCAAGAGTACTGGAGTGGGATGCCATGGCCTTCTCCAATCGGGTGTATAGGAACTTCTTTACAGAAAATTAAAATTATGCTTGAAGAAATTTTCCAATCCAAACAATGTAACATTTTAAAGTGTTTTAGCATAAATGTTAGTGGTCAGATTGTTGTTGTTGTTCAGTCGCCAAGTAATAGCCAGCTCTTTGTGCCCCATGGACTGCAGCACACCAGTATTCCCTGTCTTTCACTATCTCCTGGAATTTTGTCAAATTCATGTCAATTGAGTCAGTGGTGCTATCTGACCATCTATTTCATCCTCTGCCACCCCCTTCACCCTTGCCTTCAATCTTTCCCAGCATTAGGGTCTTTTGCAATGCATTGGCTCTTCACATCGGTGGTCTGATAAGCAGTTACTAATTTGTAGAATTCAAAAGTCACTAACATATATTTAAAATGAATAACCAACAAGGACCAACTATACAGCACATGGGAGAAGACTATGGCACCAATACAAAATAAAAAATTAAAAATAAAAATAAAAATCACGGACACAGTTCAGTATTGTAAGAAGTCCAGAGATTCATATAATCCACAGCATGCGTGTGTGCTCAGTCATGCAGTCATTTCCAACTCTTTGCAACCCAATGGACTGTATCCCCAGGCTCCTTTGTTCACAAAATTTTCTGGTCACAAGTACTGGAGTAGGTTGCCATTCCTACTCCAAGGGATCTCCCTGACCCATGGATCAAACCCATGTCTGTCTCTTGCATCTCCTGCATTGGAAGGCAGATTCTTTACCACTGCACTGCCTGGGAAACCCATATAACCCATACAAAACAATTATATATGTTCATATTTTTTAGATATGTATAGATGCTATTTTACAATGGTAAAATACATAATTATTATTAAATCTATAATAGATCTTGTCATCTAATATTTTCTCAAATAGTATGTGGTAAGAGTAAAACCCTCATTTGGAGTACACAAAATGTTTGTTATTCCTAGATAGTCCTTACTTTATTTTAGAGTATTGCATTCATGAGAAAAGTTAATAAATAATGAGGATATTTTGCTATGGTCATAATTATATACATGTTATTATATATCAGAGTAAGATAGAATTACAGATTAAGATATACGGCAGTAAAGTGTTATCAAAATAAGAGCAATATAATATACAGGCATACCTCTGAAATTTTGTGGATTTTGTTACAGAGTACTTCAATAAAGTGAATATCGCAATAAAGCAATTTACAAATTACTTTGGTTTCCCAATGCATATAAAAATTATGTTTACGCTGTATTGTAGTCTGTTAAGTACGTGATAACATTCTGTCCAAAAAAGCAATGTATATATCTTCACTAAAAATACTTTATTGCTTAAAATTTCTAGCCATTAGTCTGATCCTTCAGTAAGTCATAATCTTTTTGCTGGCACAGGGTTTGAAAATTACAAGAATTACTAAGTGCAACACAGATAGGAAGTGAACATGAGCTGTTAGAAAAACTGAGCCAATAAACTTGTTTGATGCAAGGATGCCCCAAGCCTTCAATCTGTAAGAAGCACAACATCTACAAAGTGCAAAATAACAAAGTAAAATGAGGTATGCCTGTATTGCTACTTGATATTATTTTCACAATTCATATTTCAAAAATATTTCTAAAATAAGGATGTTATAAAATCATAGTATATGGTAGCTTATTTTCTAATATCTAATGTAAAAGCAGTTATTAACTTGTTCATTTTAAAGCAGTCATTGATTTGCTCATTTATTTTAAATTTGCTTGTGTCCAATATGTCAGGATACAGTGATGAGTCTCAGGAATAGAAACCATAACAGTGTCTGCTATATAGAGTAATGTAATCTTAAAATAATTATACCATGTAATACAGATAGCCAACACCTTACAGTGAATGAAGTGCTGTCACCTTGACTTTACCAAGATGAAGAAATGAGATCTGGGTGCATGTAAAAGAAAGCCAGACATTTGCTTTGATTTTTGTTGTTGTGTCACTATAGCATGTTAGTTTATGGCCCCTTGTCAATTTTTCTTGTTTTGATACATATGAACACCGAATGCCTTAAATCTCTAAAATGTCATTTTAAAATATACAAGTACAGTACACAAGCTGTCATTTGATAAATGCATTGTGAACACAGAGCCAGGAACATAACATCTTTCACCATCCCATTTTCCTCACTGCTGATTCTAGGTCCCCTTAGGCAATAAAAGACTCTAGAGATTCCTTAATGGAATACAACTTTAGGTCACAACTTTATTAGCTTAAACAAAGAACATGGAAATTGTCCCCGGATGGATTCACCAAGGCACTAGGCAGCAATGATACCTAATTCCCCCAAGTGATTGTTTGATGTCTCTTTTAAGATAAAATTGCCTTGTACACAGGGAAATGGGCTATCAGTCCTGTCTTACAGTTCTACCCTTGGGAGAGCAGCAGCTACAATATAGTGGCATTTTCAGCAGGGGATTTCAAAACTTAAGAGAAGTGAATTCTGTTTCTTTTTAGGTATTTGTAAGATTGCAAAAGCATAATAATTTACTGTTCTTTCATAAATTAAGAAATTTCTGTTTTTTCTATTTATTTTTCAATTATTCAGTCTTCAATGCACAAAACAGTCACATAACATACTTGTGCGTTGGCAAACATGTTCTTTCTTACATTCTTCATGACTTCTCTAGAATTTGATTTTTAAATTGATTAATTTATGCCCAGATTCAACATGTTCAGATTTGTCTCATTTACCAATCAAGCTCTCCTTAGAGTCCCAGTGTTACTATTTTACCAAAGTTTTATGAAAATTTTGAAAATATTGTCTCCCGCTGCCATGTCTTGTTTTATTCCTGTTGTTTTGTTTCATTTTTAAAATCTCTTCCTCACTCTTCTACTTGGATGAGGATATTATGGATTCATAGATCATTTTGAGTAGCTACAAGTACATTCTTACCATTTGAGCATAGTTAGTGTTGAGAGGGAGAAGGTGATGGCACCCCACTCCAGTACTTTTGCCTGGAAAATCCCATGGATGGAGGAGCCTGGTGGGCTGCAGTCCATGGGGTCACGAAGAGTCAGACACGACTGAGCGACTTCACTTTCAATTTTCACTTTCATGCACTGGAGAAGGAAATGGCAACCCACTCCAGTGTTCTTGCCTGGAGAATCCCAGGGACAGGGAAGCCTGGTGGGCTGCCGTCTATGGGGTCGCACAGAGTCGGACACGACTGAAGCGACTTAGCAGCAGCAGCAGCAGCAGTATTTAGAGGGTGTGTTCAGACCAGGAGAGGTGAGATTATAGACTATTTTTGCGATAAACTAATGATCTTGGGCTTCCTTGGCGGCTCAGATGGTAAAGAATCTACCTGCAATGCAGGAGACCTGGGTTCTATCCCTGGGTCCTGGAGAAGGGAATGGCAACACACTCCAGTACTCTTGCCTGGAGAATTCTATGGACAAAGTAGCCTGGCAGACTATAGTCCATGGGGTCACAAAGAGTCAGATACAATTGAGAGACTAACAGAAATAAACAACGATCTTGAAAATGTATTCTAAATCTTGAAATCTATTCTAAATATTTTGGGTAATTAAAAACATTAGCTCAGTGGATAATTAAGATTTGCAGTTAAGAAAATGCACTGTCAACATTGCTAATACTGTGTTAGGAAGAACAAGAGAGAGATTATATATCAGTTAATCCATGAGAGAAGTAGAAAAATGGCCATCACAAGTAGGGACTGAAAGGAGGAAGTTGAGTGGGAAAATGTTGCATAGGTTGGGTATACAAAATCCTATTTAAAGAAGTAAGCGAGAAAGTAATAGCTATCATTACTTCCTGATTCTTGCTTAAACTCTTGGGCAGATTTTTTGCATTTTCATTAAAAAATGTATTTTAGAGGATGAGATAGATATTTGGATGAAGGAAGGTGATAAATTCTAGTTAGAGGATTTATACTTAATAGTCGTGTGGAACATACAAATCTAAATATTTAGCAAGCAACTAGATATATCTGTGCATTTCATGATAAATTCATTGCTGCTTCAACCTACTGTTATATTTCAGATTATCAAAAAGTCACAGTAAAGATTATATAAGATAATTCAGCTTGATCCAAAGAAAGTGTATGTGTTCCTGTTCTGTAGTACACATCAAAAGAATACATGTGTTTTAGAAGAGCATAATGATTGAAAGTCATAGAAGTCCTCTGATCAGAGAGCCATAATTCTCAAATTTCAGGAGTTTCTGAACACCTGATGCTGATTATTCCAACACCTCACTCACAACCATTGGGATGTCCCAAAACTATTGATATGTAAAACCAAAAGGAAAACGCTACACTGTAACATGTGATTGATTACCCATGTTTATTAAATTCCTTATTTTCCAAATATATGTATATATATATATCACACTAATGGGGTATTTATTGCAGACAAAGTATTTTTGTTCTTTTGTTGTAAAGAGTCTTTGAATGAATAAAAGGAAGGAAACATACTGTGTTTTCCCACTGGTGCTCTATTTCCTTGGTCTTCCAGATATATCTATTTCTGAATTCAGCATTGGTGGCATACTTGAAGGAAAGAGCTCCCATCTTGTCATTATGCTGCTTATGAGAAAAATATGTTTAAATTAGACTTGGAAACATTTTTTATGGCTTGTTATTTTTATTAATTTCTAAGATTTATGATTGGAATGTTAAGCTGGGTGTTAATAAAAATTACATCCTTAACATGTACCTTACTTAAAATATGTAAATCATAAATCAACACTAAAATTCTTGATATCAAAATGATGTTAATATTATAGCAAGCTTCCCAGGTGGTGCTAGTGATAAAGAATCCTCCTGCCATTGCAGGAGATGCAAGAGACGTGGGTTTGATCCCAGAGTCAGGAAGATCCTCTGGAGTAAGAAATGGCAACCTGCTCCAGTATTCCTGCCTGGAAAATTCCATGGGCAGAGGACCCTGGCAGGCTACAGTCTATGGGTTGCAAAGAGTCAGACACATCTGAGTGACTGAGCACAAAAGAATATAGCAATAACAAATAAACATATGATATTTCTCTTTCTCTCTTACTTGACTTAATGCCTTCAAGGTTCATCTATGTTGTCATAAATGGCAAGATTTTATTATATAAATAATATTACATATTACAATTTATTTCTCCATTTTTTCCTCAAGGACACTTAAGTAGTTTTCATCTCTTCACTATTGTAAATAATGTTTTCAGTAAACATGGGTTTATATATGTCTGTAGTGTTTTTGCTTTCTTTGGGTAAATGCCCAGTAGAATTGCTGAATCATATGGTATTAATAGCTCCATTTTTTATTTTTTGGAGTAACTTCCATATTGCTTTTTACAGTGGCTGCACCAGATTACATTCCTCAAACAGTGCAAAAGGATTACTTTTCTCCATGTGCTTGCAAGTACTTATTTCTTGTCTTTTTGAAAATAGCCCTTCTAACCCATGTGAGATGATATCTCATTGTAGTTTTGATTTACATTTTCCTGATAATTAATGATGTTGAGCATCTTATTATGTAGCTATTGGTCATCTGTATATCTTCTTTGTCTATTTAGATCTTCTCCTCTTTTATGTTAAAATCAGATTGCTTGTTGTTTTGCTATTGAGATTTGTTGAGTTTCTTATGTATTTTGGATAGTAGCCCCTTATCAGATACAGGATTTGCAAATATTTTCTCCTATTTAGTAGACTGCATTTTAATTTTGTTGATGGTCTCCTTTGCCATACAAAAGCTTTTTGGTTTTATATAGTCCCACTTGTTCATTGTTGCTTTTGTTGCTTTTGCTTTTGGTATCAGATTCAAAGAGTTATTGCAAAGACTTATGTCAAGGAGTTTGCTTGACTTATATCTGTGTTCTCTTCTAAGAGTTTTATGGCTAAAGGTCTTACATTCAACCCTTTCACCCATTTTGAGTTAATTTTTGCATGTGGTTTAAAATGTTTTTTTTTTCTTTTGCGTATGGCTGTCTAATTTTCCTAACATCATTTTTGTTAAGAGACTGTCCTTTTCCCATTGAATATTTTGGCTCCTTTGTCATGAATTAATTGAACATATATCTGTGTATCTATATCTGGTTCTTTATTCTGTTCCGTTTATCTGTGTGTCTGATTTTGTGCCATACTGTTTCCATTACTTTAGCTTTATTCGAAATCAGGGCTTCTGGTGCCTCTAGCTTTTTTTTTTTTTTTCTCTGTCTTTGGATATTACTTTTGGATATTACTTTGGATATTCAGGATCTTTTGAAGTTACACACAAATTTTAGGATTGTTTCTTCCATTTCCATGAAAAATGATATTGGTTTTTTGATAGGGGTTGCAATGAACCTATAGATTGCTTGGGGTAGTATGGACATTTTAACAATATTTATTCTTCCTATCCATAAGACTGGAATATCCCTACATTTATTTGTGTATTCTTCAATTTCTCTCATTAATGCCCCTTTTCATTTGTCCCTAGGTATTTTTTAAATTATTTTTTTATTTCTTCTTTGACCCATTAGTTGTTCAGTAATGTGTTAATTTCCACATATTTGTGATTTTTATAGTTTTCTTCATGCAATTAATTTTTTGTTCATACCAGTGTGGTTGGAAATTATACTTGATTTCAGTCTTCTTAAATTTATTAAGAATTTTAAATTGTGGCCTACCATGTGATCTATCTTGGAAAATGTTTTATGTGCATTAAGGAATTTGTATTCTGCTGCTTTTAGATGGAATCCTGTTTAAGTTTCTAAGTTATCTGGTCTAATATGTCATTTCAGGCCTGTGTTTCCTTATTGATTTTCTATCTGCATGATGTATGTAGGGTATTAAGGTCCCCTACTCTTCTTGTGTTGCTATTTATGTCTCCCTTTTGGTCTGTTGATATTTGCTTTATGTATTTAGGTACTCCAATGTTGGACAAATAAAAATTTACAAATTTTATGTACTCTTCTTGGACTGACCCCTCTATCATTATGTAACACTCATCCTTATCTCTTATTACATTTTTGTTTTAAAGTCTGTTTTTTTCTGATGTAAATATAGCTACTCCAGCTTTCTTTTGATTTATATTTACATGGAATATCTTTTTTTCATCTCTTTATTTTCAGTGTACATGGGTCCGTACATCTAAAGTGAGTCTCTTGTAGGCAACATGTAAAAGTGTCTTATTGTTTTATCCATTCAATTCTTCTATGTCTTTTGATTGGAGAGTTCAAGCCACTTACTTTTAAGGTAATTATTGGTAAGTTTGCACTTTATTTTCATTTTGCTAATTGTTTTCTGGCTGTTTTATAATTTCTCTGTGTTCTTCCCTATCCTCTTGCTCTCTTTCTTTGTGGTCTGATGACTTTCTTTGGTGGTATGCTTATATTTATTTTCATCCTTTGTGCATTTACTATAGATTTTTGCTTTGTAGTTACCATAAGGCTTTCATATAATTGTTTATATCTAATAACTACATGATTTTGATCACTTCTAAGGTTCAACATTTTTCTACCCTTTCATTTTTCAAATTGGGTGTCATGTTTTACATCTTTTTATTTGTATATCATTAACTAATTTTTGTAATGACAGCTATGTTTTACTACTTTTTCTTTTAAAGTTTTCATTCTAGCTTCATAAGTGATTAATCAATTGCTTTTAATATATGTTTTCTTTTTTAGTGAAATTTACTCTTTCCTGTATTATAAGTAGTAACAAAAAAGTTTTTCCATATATTTTTAAAAGCATTATCCATAATTTAAAAAATTGTAAAAATGCAAAAGTCTATTAAACTAGGTGAGTACATTTCTGAAATTTATGGTTCTCTACATATCCTCCGGATAAGATTCATATAAATTGCTTTTCAAATATTATATTAAAATATAAAGAACATAATACATTTTATATTCTTACAGGTATATTTACTTATAAAATAAGACATTTTTATTTTAAATGTAAATGACTACTTTTTCCCCATTTCAATATTTTGTTTTAGATGAACTCTTGAAAATGTTTGACAGACATGTTTGGCAAGTTTTTGCACTGTGTAAACAGGATATCCCCTCACTTTGTGGCTATTTTCTTTTCAAATGCATAGTGGTCTATAACTCAAAAACCAAGCAGAAATGAGATGTATCTGGTTACATTCAATGCCACAGTGCAAATGGATTCTAAAAAAATCTCATCAAATGGGGCAATTCATGTTATGTTTACTACATGAGTAATTATACATAATGCAGATCCCATTTATTTTACAATTTATACTTTTAAACAATTAAAGGGCTTGTCTTTGGATGGTCACTAAAATGTGAAATGAGGCAGTCAAGCTTAATTTAAAAGTATAGCTCAATAAAGTTTATTAATCATTATAGGTGAGGAAAACATGGTGAGATATAAATATTTTTGGTAGAAATACCAGAATAGCTTTTTGATGTACCTATTATAGTGAAAGAGAGAAGTTTATGTGACTCTGATTGTGTTCATCCTTTTTTTGCTAGGTACAAGGGACCCACTGGTGAGCAATAACAATGAAAATGTCACACTTCCTGCTTTCTTGTACCTTATAATTCATTGAGAGAGACAGATTTACTAAAAATAATAATAGTTATAATAATGTGTTTCTCAAACAGATTTGATACCAGGGCTCTAAGAGGAAGGACTAACATAGTATCTCAAAATGGTCAAAGGTGTTGTTATAAAAAGACTTCTTTGAGCAAGGAATTCTTATCCAGCTAAGTCAGGTGAAAAGCAGGTTCAAAGACATCTTAGATTCAGGGAAAGTTATATTCAAAGGCTATATTAGGAAAAGTAAGGGTTCAGGAATGGAGGAGGTGACACAGATTAATATTTTCAAAATAAAGTGGCTCATCGTCTCCGACTCTTAGTAACCCCATGGACTCTACAGTCCATGGAATTCTCTAGGCCAGAATACTGGAGTGGGTAGCCTTTCCCTTCTCCAGGGGATCTTCCCAACTCAGGGATCAAACACAGGTCTCCTCCCTTGCAGGGGGATTCTTTACCAACTAAGCCACAAGGGAAGCCCTCAAACTTAATTAATAGATTATATATTATATACCTGCACATGTATGTATATATGTTTGTGTGTATCCTTACCTTATTTTTTATTTAATAACTGAATATTGGAGATGTAATATATTTCAGAACTATACAGTTATTTGAACATATAGTAGTTTCCTCTTTGAAAATTTTTATAATTTAGAATATAAACATAGTTAAGCATTATAGAATTAAATGAGCATATTTAATGTAGCTTGTGTTAGGAGAAAAACACTTTCTAAAGATAGACTTTAAGAGTATTTCTATTTCAATCTGTGAACATGATATTTCTTTGCTTGTGAGGGAGAACATTTTCTCCTTAAATTATATGAATATTAGTGAACCAGAATTTTTTTTTTCTTTATATTTGCAGTCCTTCAGTTCAGTTCATTTGCACAGTAACATCTGATCTTTGTGACACTATGGACTGAACCATGTCAGGCATCCCTGTCTATCACCAATTCCTAGAGCTTGTTCAAACTCCTGTCCATCAAGTTGGTGATGCCATCCAACCATCCCATCCTCTGTCATTCCCTTCTGCTCCTGCCTTCAGTCTTTCCCAGCATCAGGGTCTTTTCCAATAAGTCAGTTCTTTCCATCAGGTGGCCAAAGTATTGGAGTTTCAGCTTCAGCACCAGTCCTTCCAAAGAATATTCAGGACTTATTTCCTTTAGGATTGACTGGTTTGATCTCTTTGCAGTCCAAGGGACTCTCTCAAGAGTCTTCTTTACCATCACAGTTCAAAAGCATCAATTCTTCAGTGCTCAGCTTTCTTTATAGCCCAACTCTGATATCTATACATGACTACTAGAAAAACCATAGCTTTTACTAGACAGATCTTTGTTGGCAAAGTATTGTCTCTGCTCTTTAGTACGCTGTCTAGGCTTGTCACAGCTTTTCTTCCAAGGAGCAAGCATCTTTTAATTTCATGGCTTAATTTAAAAGTATAGCTTTTAAAGTATGGCTACAGTCACCATCAGCAGTGATTTTGGAGCCCCCCAAAATAAAGTCTGTCACTGTTTCCATTGTTTCCTCATCTATTTACCATGAAGTGATGGGACCGGATGCCATGATCATAGTTTTCTAAAAGTTGAGTTTTAGCCAACTTTTTCACTCTCCTCTTTCACTTTAACCAAGAGGTTCTTTAGTTCTTTGTTTTCTGCCATAAGGGTATTGTCATCTACATATCTGAGGTTATTGATACTTCTCCCAGCAATCTTGATTCCAGTTTGTGCTTCATCTTGCATTTCACATGATATACCCTGCATATACGTTAAATAAGCAGGGTGACAATATACAGCCTTGATGTAATCCTTTCTTGATTTGGAACCATTCAGTTGTTCCATGTCCAGTTCTGTCTGTTGCTTCTTGACCTGCACACAGATTTCTCAGGAGACAGATAAGGTGGTCTGATATTCTAATCTATTTAAGAATTTTCCACAGTTTGATATGATCTACACAGTCAAAGGCTTTGGCATAGTTAATAAAGCAGAAGTAATTTTTTTTTTTTTTTTTTACAGCATTCTGTGTATTTTAATAGCCAAAAATTGTAAACAAGTAAATGTTTTTCTGGAATCATCTTGCTTTTCCTATGATGCAGCAGATGTTGGCAATTTCACCTCTGGTTCCTCTGCCTTTTCTAAATCCAGCTTGAACATCTGGAAATTCTTATTTCATGTACTATTGAAGCTTTGCTTGGAGAATTTTATTTATTTATTTTTTAAACTGCTAACAGCAAATGTTTATTCATGATTGAAGCCAGGAAGAATTTATAAACGCATTTTAATACTTGCTGATAAAATAACATTCCATCTTTGCAACCTTGCAAGGAATACAGAAGATATTGTAAAGGCTTTGTGTATATCTACTATAACCAGGTAATCAGAACACACATACATCACCACCCACTAGTGTTACCCCATACAACTTTTCAGAAAGGCCATCTTTAAAGCTCTACTGGATAACTGAGTAAATAGAGTCCAAAAGACTGGGGAGAAGGGAAGAAAGAGATGAAAATGATAAGCAGCACACATTTCAAAGCCCACTTATAAGCACACGACATTATGAATATTGAAAAAAAATGGGGGGGGGAGGCAATTAAGTATTTTCAGACAGCGTATTTTGGCAATATTCAACGCATAAGGAGGCTGCGCTTGGGACCATCCACTCTCTCCAGCTTCTCAAAGTGTTTCCTGGCATTGCGAATGTTGATCAGAGTAGCCGCAGAAGGGATGGACGGATCCGACATAACCACCATCACGTACGTGTTTGATGTGAAGATGTCGATGAAAGCAGCGAAGTTAGAATTCCTAACTTCCATGCTCTGGACAGAAGCGGCCAATTTACTGCAGCTCAGCTTGAACTGCTGAATTATGTTGCTGATCGTCTCCAATCGGTGGACATCACGCTGCTCTTTGCACTGGTAATGGGAGATGACCAAGAACGTGGCTCTTTCGAACAGCAGAACTTCATCGGCCTCAATAATCTGGGCAAAATTCCCGAGATTCATCTCCAGCTGCTGGACATTTGGAATCAGCTGATAGACAATACTGGACCAGGCTTTGTAGAGCGTTTCATCCCAGATGGATGTTCGAAAACAAGCACACTCCAGCGGGCGAGACAAACGCCTCAGGTCTTCCTCTCGCTCTTTAAAAATCAGGTCACGCTGATCTTCCTGAACCAGATCCATCTTGTGCACCAAGCAGAAGATTTTGGCATCAGGAGCGTTTTGGAGGATGGCCTCCAGACACGACTGGTAATAATGCATGTCCTTTTCCAGTTCGCGGCTCTCCACGTCGAACACATAAATCAGAACCTCGACATTACGGAAGATGTTGTCTCGCTGGCTGGTGAAGTAATTTTCCATGAAGGTGTCCTGACCGCCACAGTCCCACAGATTCAACACTAGGTTGCCCAGGAATCGGACGTGGGAGTGCTCCACATTAATGGTGGCACCCAGGCGCCGGGTGTCGCAAGCGATGTAATTGGCAAAGATAATCGACCTCATGCTGGTCTTCCCCGACCTGCTCTTCCCCATTAACAGCACCTTTTTCTTCATGGCTGTATTTGGCATCACCGCCGGAACTCCCGCGGACTAGGCCTCTGGGCGCGGCCTAACTGCAGCGCAGACGGAGGGAGGGAGGAGCCGGGGATTTCGGGGGCTCAGCCGGCTGGGCCGCGCCTCTGTATACTGGTGAAGCCACAGGGGCGAGCTCGGCGCTGGGAAGGGCCGCGTCCGGTGAGCTCTTTCCCTGGGGAGAGTGCCACAGGGAAGACGGGGGCAGCAGCTCCGAAGAAACCAGCGGCTTCCGGGGAGAGAAGTCTCTGAGCCTCCGCAGCCACCCACTTCCGGCGGCGATCTCGCGAGAACCCGCGCTCTCGAGCGTCGCTGCCGGAAGAGCTTTGAAAAACCGCTCTATCAATGAGACCCAGTACAGACCACCCGAAGGAGAGATTGGAAGGGGAACACAGGACTCGGGTGTTCTATTCTCCTATTTAAACTGAGCTTATGTTATGTTATGTTATGTTATGTTAAGTCTCTTCAGTCGTGTCCGACTCTGTGCGACCCCATAGACGGCAGCCCACCAGGCTCCACCGTCCCTGGGACTCTCCAGGCCAGAATACTGGAATGGAGAATTTTAAACATTACATTACTAGCAAGTAAGATGAGTGCAATTGTGCAGTAGTTTGAACATTCTTTGACATCACTTTTCTTTGGGGTTAGAATGAAAATTGATCTTTTCCAATCCTGTGGCCACTGCTGAGTTTTCCAAATTTGCTGGCATATTGAGTGCAGCACTTTCACAACATCATCTTTTAGGATATGAAATAGCTCAGCTGGAATTCCATCATCTCCACTAGCTTTGTTGGTAGTGATGCTTCATAAGGCCCACTTGACTTTAGACTCCAGGATGTCTGGCTCTAGGTGAGTGAGCACACGATCATGGTTATCTATGTCAGGACGACCCTTTTTATATAGTTCTTCTGTGTGTTTTTGCCACCTTTTCTTAATATATTCTACTTTTAGGTCCATACAATCTCTGTTCTTTATTGTGCCCATATTTGCATGAAATGTTCCCTTGGATTCTCTCATTTTCTTGAAGAGATCTCTAGTCTTTCCCATTCTATTGTTTTCCTCTATTTCTGTCCCTTGATCACTGAGGAAATCTTTCTTATCTCTACTTGTTACTCTTTGGAACTCTGCATTCAGATGGGTTTATATTTCCTTTTTTTCCTTTGCTTTTTCCTTCTCTTCTTTCCTCAGCTATTTGTAAGTCCTCCTCAAACAACCATTTTGCCTTTTTGCATTTCTTTTTCTTGGGGATTGTCTTGATCACTGCCTCCTGTAGAATGTCACAAACCTCCGTCCATAGTTCTTTAGGCACTCTGTCTATCAGATCTAATACCTTTAATTTATTTGTTACTTCCATTGTATAATCATAAGGGCTTTTAACTAAATAGTCTAGTGGTTTTCCCCACTTTCTTCATTTTAAATCTGAATTTTGCAGTAAGAAATTCATGGTCTGAGCCACAGTCTGCTCCCAGTCTTGCTTTTGCTGACTGTAAAGAGCTTATCCATTTCAGCTGCAAAGATATAAGCAATCTGATTTCTGTGTTGACCATCCGGCGATGTCTATGTGCAGAATCATCTCTTGTGTTGTTGAAAGAGAGTGTTTCCTATGACGTGCATTCTCTTGCCAGAACTTGTTAGCCTTTGCACTGCTTCATTTTATACTTCAAGGCCACACTTGCCTGTAACTCTAGTTATTTCTTGACTTCCTACTTTGCATTCCAGTCACCTATGATGAAAAGGACTTCTTGTTTTGGTGTTAGTAGGTCATCGTAGAACTGTTCAACTTTAGCTTCTTTGGCATTAGTGATTGTCACACAGACTTGGATTACTGTGATATTGCATGGTTTGCCTAAATGAACAGAGTTCATTCTGTCATATTGTGTGTGTGTATGTGTGGGCAGTCATTAAATAAAATCAAAATTATTGCATCTCCATGGCTTCCTTCTTAATTGATTCTTAAAACTGCAAGCAAAGAAGCAAATAGGGTAATTGTGAGATTACTTATTATTAATTGACTTTCTCCAAAATGAGAGTTTTATTTTTATTTTTAATAGGTTCTTGAAACTTTATTAATAGGCACTTGGAGTCCCAGTTTGAAACTTATGAACTGAAGAGTTTCAGAAAAACCTATAAAAGGTATTATATCATCAAAACCTGCTGTGATTGTTTATCCTTGTATTCTTTCACACCAAATTCATGTTTTCACTTGGAAACAACATTAAAACTAATCTGTTGAAGAATGATAAATGGAACTACCTAGGAAACAATTAAGTCCCAACTATCAAACTTCCAGACTTTTTAAACTCTATATTCTTTTTACTTAATCTTAACAAGTATACATGAAATCTTGTTCATAAAATTTGTCCTACTTACAAAGATTCAATCAATTCAACTAAGAAAGTACACTGTTAATCTGTATGAATATCCTTAAACTATTAAATATTAAGGCAATTTCTACAGCAAATGTCTTAAGTATTCAATCTGAAAGTGGTCAATGTGTTTGATGGAGTATAGAATTAGTTTTATTAAACTATAGAAAACTAAATGATCTAGTTATTATAAGTGAGATATATAAGGCTATAATATTGCTTACTTTATTGTTTATAACTATAATATAATTTTATTATAACTATAATATAATTTTCTGGAGCAGCTGTGGAGAGATACCCCATGTCCAAGGTAAGAGAAACCCAAGTAAGAGGGTAGGTGTTGCAAGAGGGCATCAGAGGGCAGACACACTGAAACCAAAATCACAGAAAACTAGTCAATCTAATCACACTAGGACCACAGCCTTGTCTAACTCAGTGAAACTAAGCCATGCCCATGGGGCCACCCAAGATGGGTGGGTCATGGTGGAGAGGTCGGACAGAATGTGGTCCACTGGAGAAGGGAATGGCAAACCACTTCAGTATTCTTGCCTTGAGAACCCCATGAATAGTATGAAAAGCCAAAATGATAGGATACTGAAGGAGGAACTCCCAGGTCAGTAGGTGCCCAATATGCTACTGGAGATCAGTGGAGAAATAACTCCAGAAAGAATGAAGGGATGGAGCCAAAGCAAAAACAATACCCAGCTGTGGATGTGACTGGTGATGAAGCAAGGTCCGATGCTGTAAAGAGCAATATTGCAGAGGAACCTGGAATGTCAGGTCCATGAATCAAGGCAAATTGGAAGTGGTCAAACAGGAGATGGCAAGAGTGAATGTCGATATTCTAGGCATCAGCGAACTAAAATGGACTGGAATGGGTGAATTTAATTCCGATGACCATTATATCTACTACTGTGGGCAGGAATCCTTTAGAAGAAATGGAGTAGCCATCATGGTCAACAAGAGTCCAAAATGCAGTACTTGGATGCAATCTCAAAAATGAAAGAATGATCTCTGTTCGTTTCCAAGGCAAACCATTCAATATCACAGTAATCCAAGTCTATGCCCCAACCAGTAATGCTGAAGAAGCTGAAGTTGAACAGATCTATGAAGATGTACAAGACCTTTTAGAACTAACACCCAAAAGTCCTATTCATTATAGAGGACTAGAATGCAAAAGCAGGAAGTCAAGAAACACCTGGAGTAACAGGCAAATTTGGCCTTGGAATACAGAATGAAGCAGGGCAAAGACTAATAGAGTTTTGCCAAGAAAATGCACTGGTCATAGCAAACACTTCTTCCAACAACACAAGAGATGACTCTGCACATGGACATCACCATATTGTCAATACTGAAATCAGACTGATTATATTCTTTGCAGCCAAAGATAGAGAAGTTCTATACAGTCAACAAAAACAAGACCAGGAGCTGACTGTGGCTCAGATCATGAACTCCTTATTGCCAAATTCAGACTGAAATTGAAGAAAGTAGGGAGAACCACTAGACCATTCAGGTATGACCTAAATCAAATCCTTATGATTATACAGTGGAAGTGAGAAATAGATTTAAGGGACTAGATCTGATAGATAGAGTGCCTGATGAACTATGGAATGAAGTTCGTGACATTGTACAGGAGACAGGGATCAAGACCATCCCCATGGAAAAAAAATGCAAAAAGAAATGGCTGTCTGAGGAGGCCTTACAAATAGGTGTGAAAAGAAGAGAAGTGAAAAGCAAAGGAGAAAAGGAAAGATAGAAGCATCTGAATGCAGAGTTCCAAAGAATAGCAAGAAGCGATAAGAAAGCCTTCCTCAGTGATCAATGCAAAGAAATAGAGGAGAACAACAGAATGGGAAAGACTAGAGATCTCTTCAAGAAAATTAGAGATACCAAGGGAACATTTCACGCAAAGATGGGCACAATAAAGGACAGAAATGGTATGGACCTAACAGAAGCAGAAGATATTAAGAAGAGGTGGCAGGAATACACAGAAGAACTGTACAAAAAATATCTTCAAGAACAAGATAATCTCGATGGTGCGATCACTCACCTAGAGCCAGACATCCTGGAATGTGAAGTCAAGTGGACCTTAGAAAGCATCACTACGAACAAAGCTAGTGGAGGTGATGGAATTCCAGTTGAGCTATTTCAAATCCTGAAAGATGATGCTGTGAAAGTGCTGCACTCAATATGCCAGCAAATTTGGAAAACTCAGCAGTGGCCACAGGACTGGAAAAGGTCAGTTTTCATTCCAATCCCAAAGAAATACGATGCCAAAGAATGCTCAAACCAGCGCACAATTGCACTCATCTCATACGCTAGTAAAGTAATGCTCAAAATTCTCCAAGCCAAGCTTCAGCAATACGTGAACTGTGAACTTCCAGATGTTCAAGCTGGTTTTAGAAAAGGCAGAGGAACCAGAGATCAAATGCCAACATCTGCTGGATCATGGAAAAAGCAAGAGAGTTCCAGAAAAACATCTATTTCTGCTTTATTGACTGCCAAAGCCTTTGACTGTGTGGATCACAATAAACTGTGGAAAATTCTTCAAGAGATGGGAATTCCAGACCACCTGACCTGCCTCTTGAGAAATTTGTATGCAGGTCAGGAAGCAACAGTTAGAACTGGACATGGAACAACAGATTGGTTCCAAATAGGAAAAGGAATACGTCAAGGCTGTATATTGTCACCCTGCTTATTTAACTTATATGCAGAGTACATCATGAGAAACGCTGGGCTGGAAGAAGCACAAGCTGGAATCAAGATTGCCGGGAGAAGTATCAGTAACCTCAGATATGCAGATAACACCACCCTTATGGCAGAAGGTGAAGAGAAACTAAAGAGCCTCTTGATGAAAGTGAAAGTGGAGAGTGAAAAAGTTGGCTTAAAGCTCAACATTCAGAAAACGAAGATCATGGCATCTGGTCCCATCACTTCATGGGAAATAGATGGGGAAACAGTGGAAACAGTGTCAGACTTTATTTTTCTGGGCTCCAAAATCACTGCAGATGGTGACTGCCACCATGAAATTAAAAGACACTTACTCCTTGGAAGAAAAGTTACGACCAACCTAGATAGCATATTGAAAAGCAGAGATTACTTTGCCAACAAAGGTCCGTGTAGTCAAGGCTATGGTTTTTCCATTGGTCATGTATGGATGTGAGAGTTGGACTGTGAAGAAAGCTGAGCACTGAAGAAATGATGCTTTTTAACTGTGATGTTGGAGAAGACTCCTGAGAGTCCCTTGGACTGTAAGGAGATCCAACCAGTCCATTCTAAAGGAGATCAGCCTTGGGATTTCTTTGGAAGGAATGGTGCTAAAGCTGAAACTCCAGTACTTTGGCCACCTCATTCGAAGAGTTGACTCATTGGAAAAGACTGATGCTGGCAGGGTTTGGAGGCAGGAGGAGAAGGGGACGACAGAGGATGAGATGGCTGGATGGCATCACCGACTCAATAGACGAGAGTCTAAGTGAACTCCAGGATTTAGTGATGGACAGGGTTAGCCTGGCATGCTGTGATTCATGGGGTCGAAAAGAGTTGGAAACAAATGAGTGACTGAACTGAACTGAATATTGCTTCATGGGGCTAGATAATTTTATATAATTTTAATTGTGAAAAGTCTTGTATATTTTTACATAGAAGTCAGTATCCCCCACATATATAGCTCCTTTTTAAATCAACATGTAGGCACAATTTATATACCTCAATACTAGCATATTTTAATTTTTCATGACTTTTGTGAAATACATACTTTTGCGTAGATGTCACTCCAGTTTTAATATAGAATATTAATCTCTGTCCTGAAAGTTTACTCAGATGTTTTGCAGTCTTCCCACTATCCCTTGACCATTCACACCAGGTGATGAATAATTAGTTTGCATGCTCTAGATGTTCATACAATGTGTGTGTGTGTGTGTGTTTGTCACCTGGTCATGTCCAACTCTTTCTGACCCTATGGACAGTAGCCTCCCAGGCTCCTCTGTCCATGGAATTCTGTACACAAGAATACTGTGGTGGGTTGGCATTCTCTTCTCCAGGGGATCTTCCTGACCCAGGAATTGAACCCCAGTCTACTGCATTGCAGGCAGATTCTTTACCATCTGAGCCACCAGGGAAGACTTTAATCAGATAATATTTACTAGTTTGTGTTCACTGTCTTTTACTCAATACATGTGAAATTCATTCTCTTTGTTGAATGAATCAGTAGTTTGTTCCTTTTTATGATCGAGTGAGAGTCCACTATGTGAAAATACCAAAATAAATGTGTCTATTCACTGTTCACTATCTATCTAATCCAGTATCTATTCACTGGATTTTCTTGCCTGGCAAATCCCATGAACGGAGGAGCCTGGCCTGCTACAGTCCATAGTTCGAAAAGAGTGGGACATGACTTCAGTTTCACTTCCACTTTCTTTCATTCACTTTTAATGGTATATGATAATATGTGCATGCACATGTTGCATACACATGCACACACACTTTGGACACAGCATCTCGTAAGTGAATATGTAAATGTTTTTATTTTTCTTTTTGTCCCAGTTAGTGACATTGTGTGAAAAATTCCTTTTCCCAAAAGAAAATGAACTTCAAAATAATACTGATCAGCACATATTCTATTGCAATGATGTGATTTTATTTAGACCAATTTTATTTCCTTTAAATTTAATTAACTAGATTTCTTATGCATCTAAACTGCACCTGCCTGTTATCCCCAATATCTTATACTATTTTTGTTTCTTCCCTGCAGAGTGCATAATCACAGTAAAACAATTTGTATTCAGAAAATCCAACATTATTACCATATTCTCTTATTATCTATTTCATTTAATAGTCAAGCAAAAATAAAGTAAAAGTTACATAAACAGTAATTAATGGTGAAATTAGAGTTTATCAGCTTCATCAGGTCTATGCTTATATGTTTTTGTTCTTGTTCAATTGCAAAATCATGTCTGACTCCTTGCAACCTCATGGACTGCAGCATGCCAGGCTTCCTTGTCCTTTACTATCTCCTGGAGTCTTTTTCAATGAGTTGGCTCTTCACATCAAGTGGATAAAATATTGGAGCTTCAGCTTCAGCATTAGTCCTTCCAAAGAATATTCAGAGTTGATTTCCTTTAGGATTGACTGGTTTGATCTCTTTGCTGTCTAAGGGACTCTCAAGAGTCTTCTCCAGCACCACAGTTTGAATGCATCAATTTTTCATTGCTCAGCTTTATTTATGGTTCAACTCTCACATCTATACTTGATTAATGGAAAGATATAATTTTACTATACTGATCTTTGTTGGCAAAATAGTGTGTCTGCTTTTTATTATGCTATCTAGTTTTGTCATAGCTTTTCTTCCAAGGAGCAAGCGACTTACATGTTTAGACTTTACTATATTTATATTCTGTTGTGGGATTATAGTAACATCTTTTTCTCATTACTTCTAATTTGAATCTAAAAGATATTTTTATCAACAAAGTTTACTGTTATGAAAAATTGGAGAAGGAAATGGCAACCAACTCCAGTATTATTGCCTGGGAAATCCCAAGGATTTGGAATTTGGCCTAAAGTCCATGGAGTCACAGAGAGTCTGACACAACTTAGTTCTGTTTAGCAGCATTATGAAAATATTTATTACTGAAAAAAGTAGTGGCCCTGTAAAAAAAAGAAAATACCGTCTTAAGTCACTAAAACTATGTTTCTTAAAGGAACATTAATGTAAACATTAGATTCAAACAAATTTGCTTTTCTTCAGTTCAGTCGCTCAGTCATGTCTGACTCTTTGCGACCCCATGAATCGCAGCATGCCAGGCCTCCCTGTCCATCACCAACTCCCGGAGTTCACTCAGACTCACATCCATCGAGTCAGTGATGCCATCCAGCCACCTCATCCTCTGTTGTCCCCTTCTCCTCCTGTCCCCAATCCCTCCCAACATCAGAGTCTTTTCCAATGGGTCAATTGTATAACATGTGTGCTTAATTATCACAGAATACTTTCTATACATACTGTCTATAAAACAAAATTTACTGATGGTAATTTTTTATTAAGAAATATTTGAATGCAAAAATAATGATAATAAAACAAGTTCATTAGCTCTAAGTAAACTGTAAACAAAATTATATTATAAGCTATAATACTGTATATAATAAATGGAGAAGCTATATAAATTCCACATTTCTAACATATTTTATTTCACTTTGGATTGTTTGTCCATGACATGATCTAATTAAGTATCTACAATAAAATTAAAATCCTTTATATAATATTTTCAATAATGTGAAATATATTTTAAAATAAAGCATTTTAAAAGATTTAAGTATCACAAAACTCTCATATTAATAAACATCACCTTTTGAATTTTGTACTGATCTTGTCACTGTATTTTTAAGATAAAAGTATAAGAACTGTCATATTGGATTTTTCAAGGAACATATTCCATCTATCAGAAGGCATTTCCTGAGATAGTTTGGACAGTGCCATACGAAATATCTACTCTCTCTTCTAAGATAATACTTATTTTTAGTTTGCTTCCAAAAGAATTTCAGTTGGCTACCATTCGAATTGCAATTAAAAGAAAATCTAGATTTATATCTGACATAGACAAAAAAACAAGTTTTAAGGGACAAATTATTTTAGTGAAGTTTAGTTTTATTGGGCAATTCGTAGATAATCTTTTAATCTCTGGAAGCTAACTAATTAGAATTTTTCTTATTTTTAACTTTACAAAATAAGAAAAACATTTTTAATCCACTTGACAAAATTTTATATTTTGCAAATATTAATTATGTAGAATATAACTGTAAATCTGTGGAGCTAATATATATTTTCAGAATTTACTTTCTGATAAAATGTGTCAGTTTATGATTTTTATCAATTTAATAGATAATTTTTGCAATCTACCTGTTTTTTTTATTGTGAGAATTCTATATTGAAACAAGCTTTAAAATATTTATAAACCAGTTGTATACCTGGAGAATTATATCATACGTTTGCTTAACTCACAAGTCTAAAGTTTAATAATAGAAAATTTTTTCCAAGCATAAAGCCTGCAGATTCTTTTCACAAAGTGTTGGTTCCAAGTTTAACTGTTAGCTATTGGCTACCCACTCCAATAATTCTTGCCTGGCAAATTCCATGGACAGAGGAGCCATTGGGCTACAGTCTATGGTGTCACAAAGAATCAGACACGACTGAGCGACTAACACACAGACACATGATTAAAGAGAGAGGTTATTTCATTAATGTTAACTTGAATATTTTGTCCTTTGAGACAGACTTATTTCTTTGTGAGGTGATTAAGGTGAGAAATTTATGTGCATCAGTGATGCCATGAACTACTAAGATGGGCCTTCTCTTTTAGTTGGCAGTGACTAACTAAAGTAACTAAACTAACTAAAGACAAGTAACTCTGATCCATCTGGCAATTCATGAGTAGTGAACTGAATTTAAAAAGAAAACTGTTAGTATACCATTGACAGCACCTTGCAGCATCTAGTCACTTTAATATGAGTCTTGTATGGACAGTCACTTTCTATCCTCCGTCCTCTCCTAAAGAACTAAATTGAGTCTCTGAGGCACTGAAAAGATTTCCATTGGAATGAACCTTTTTACTAGATGGAATGGAATCCAGTTTAGGTGGACAAATGGCTATAAATTTTACTAGATGCTCCTGAAAAACTTACATGACACAGTACAATATAAATTATCTTTAGTGGTAGCCTCAATTTGTAGGAGTAAGTTAGGAGGTAAAGAAGCAAATATGTAGTTATTCTGCTAGAATAAAACTCTGCTACAAAGTATGTTTTACAATCTTCAGAGTACATCTACAGGAAAAAGTGGTGTATTTCATACATTTTTGAAAGCTACTTTCAAAATGAAAAAGGACTGTAGAGTGTATTTGATTTTAAAAGTTGAGAAGTAAGAAACCAGATTTTCCTTTAAAGGTACAGCACCACCTATTTATATACCTGCATATTCGTGTATGCAAATTATTGACAAGTAAACTTGTATTCATCTTAATGGTTAGTGTTATGCTAATAACCCCTTTTGTTTAAATTTGGGGGCTAATATTAATTTAAAAATATTTTACTGTGTTATACTTTTAAAATTTAGAAAAACATCTGATTATTCAATTAATTGCTCTTTCTCTGAATGGAACTGACTACTGGTTATGAATAGGTTTCAGCTAAGGGAGATATTGATGTTATATTTGAAGCATTAATTTTTGAGTAATTTAAATTTCCACTCAAATTGCATTACAGTCACATTAGTGTTGCTTGAGAATGTCTTAACAATCCTGAATCTCAAGCCTCAACTAAACCTATTGAATTGAAGTCTGGACTTTGATAGGTGTTTCAAATGCATATTATTGAGATTTGAAGTACACATATTTGGTAGCCTCTCTGGAAAATCCCATGGACGGAGGAGCCTGGTAGACTGCAGTCCATGGGGTTGCTAAGAGTCGGACACGACTGAGCGACTTCACTTTCACTTTTCACTTTCATGCACTGGAGAAGGAAATGGCAACCACTCCAGTGTTCTAGCCTGGAGAATCCCAGGGACGGGGGAGCCAGGTGGGCTGCCGTCTATGGGGTCACAGAGAGTCATACACGACTGAAGCAACTTAGCAGCAGCAGCAGCAGCCCTAGCAGTTAGCTTAATAACTGCTATCTGAAGAAAAGGGATATCTTCATATGTGAAGTTGCCATTACCAAAACACTAAACAACCACCATGCCAGCAAAAAGACAGTGAGGGGGATGGGAAGAATCCATTTTGGAAACATTTTGCTTCCCAATGATAATATCCTATCTGTTTCAGATTCCTGAATAATGCCATGAACAAAAGCGGAATCTTGATATCTCACTGTAGAAGTCAATAACTCTTTCTAAACTTTTGACACTGACGGCTACACTTGACTGGAGAGAAACCTCAGTTTTTTAATCTTACATATAGAAAAATAACCAATTTCAGGGATACAATGTCAGTCAAGAATTCATTATACTCTTAAGGCTTTTAAGCAGCCTCTGTTATTTCAATGACCTATCAGTTAATTAAAGTATACTGGGCTATGCCAATTAATTATGCAGTTTGTCCCTCTCTGTTATCCACATCATAATCATTACATCCATTCCTTCAGTCCATAAGAAATTATTGACAGTCTATCACAAACTGGTACTTTGGCTAGTGGGGGGTCCTACTAGCCAAAGAGCTCCTATTTTGGTAATTATTGACACAGCAGGACTTTACTGTGTGCTTAAAAACAAGTAGACTTATATGATTCCTTTAGGATTCAACCCTATTTTAAGTCTGTACAGTACAAAAGATCAGTAGGAAAAATATAATTAGAACTTAATTTAGAGAAATGTCAAGTTCTTTCCAGAAGTTATTATACCGTCTTACTTAAATGCTCATTTTTACTGCATATTTCTGTCAGTAAAATAAATACTTTTTCTTTTTATTGTGACCACAGACTCTAATAAAATCAGTTAATACAGATAGCATGTAGGTTGTTTAGTCTTTACAGAGATTTTGGCGTAAATATTGAATCTAATTATTTTCTTTTTTATAATTTTGAGACTAGATGTCAATAAATGAGTTAATCATACTCCTGATTCATAGCACATTTTTAACCCTTCATTTATTTAAGAGTTCACTGTTTTGTTCCATTGTTTTTATCCTTGATCCTAATTCCAAAAGGCATCTAATTCTAACTCCTTTAATTAATGTTCTTAAATGTGCATGTGTGCACAATACAGGTACATTTTCATAACTTATTTTGTTGCACTTTTCAGACATTGAAGTTTTTACAAATTGAGGGTTTATGGCAACCCTGAAGCAAGCAGGTCTAACAGCACAATTTTTCCAAGAGCATATGCTCACTTTATGTCTCTGCATCACATTTTGAAATTCTTACAGTATTTCAAACTTTTCCATTGCCATATTGTTACACTTGCTTATGATCAGTGATTTTGATGATACTATTGTAATTGTTTTGAGGTTTCACAAACCATGCCCATATAAGATGGCAAAATTGATTGGTAAATGCAAGTGTTCTGACTGTTTCAGTGACCAATCATTTCTTTCCCTCTTCTTAGACCTTCCTCTTCCTTGAGACACAACAATGTTGATATTAGGCCAGTTAATAACCCTAAAGTTGCATCTAAACGTTCAAATAAAAAGTGTCTCTCACTTTGAATCAAAACCTAGAAATGACTAAGCTTAGTGAAGGCATGTCAGAAGGTGAGATAGGCTGAAGTTTAGACCTTTTGCACCAGTTAACTGAGTTGTAAAGGCAAAGGGAAGATTTTGAAGGAAATTAAAAGTGCTACTCCAGTAAACACATGAAATATCAGACAGAGAAGGAAGCTTACTGTTGTTATGGAGAAAGTTTCAGTGGTCTGGATAGAAGATGAAACCCCCCACAACATTCCCTTAAGCCATAGTCTAATCCAGGGCAAGACTTTAACAGTCTTCAATTCTATGAAAGCTGAGAGATGGGAAAGAAGAAAGGTTTCTAGTTTACCATCTATTAATTTTAAATCATTCTCTTTTAAGTAGAAATCCCTTATTTTGATAATCCTGGAATCTTTCACAGGAGTGTCATGGAAGTGATGGAATGTTCTTCTCATTGCATCATATCAGGAGACACATGAGCCCAGTTGGTCCCATTATTGTGTATCCTAGTTCTAATCACATTTTCACTAATGTTTCATCGCCTTATTTTAGCATCTGTAAGTAATTCTTGCCTAAACCAATTATCACTGTGATGTTTGTGAAGTGGTGATTTTCCTGATTCCAAAATCATATTCCTCATCTAGCAGTCAGCATCACACTATCTAAAAACACTTTTCTCTTCTCAAACATTTTATAATCATATACCTATTTATATTAATATATAATTATGGATTCCTAATTTATATACTGCTTACTATTAAATTTCATTACATTTTTAATGCTAAACGTGTTCAATATTTAGCCAGTGGGTGACTGTTCAATTTGGCTCTGTTTATTCTGATGTGTCCCATAATTCTTCAGGCAGTTCCTCTCTGGCCAACTCCACATGATTTTCCCATCTTATCTTTCCTTTTCTTCTCTCAATCCTAGATCCTTCATTTACTCAAGATACTCTGGTGATCAATAAAGGCACAAATATCTGGGATCTAAGTGTGTTGTTTTCTACTGGAATGTCATTGCTTCTAAGCATTTTCAGTGAACAGAGCTAGAAAATGCATGCTTTCTATCTCTATTTCTTTCTCTTTGTTTCTAATGTCTCTATCTCTCTTCAGTTCCTACAGATACATTGAACTCTAGTCCAGTATCCTGCAAGAGAGTACTCAGTCATGTCTTAGTCCATGTTCTTTATTTTTTTTTAATTTTTTTAAATTTTATTTTATTTTTAAAATTTACAATATTGTATTAGTTTTGCCAAATATCGAAATGAATCCGCCACAGGTATACCTGTGTTCCCCATCCTGAACCCTCCTCTCTCCTCCCTTCCCATACCCTCCCTCTGGGTCGTCCAAGTGCACCAGCCCCAAGCATCCAGTATCATGCATCGAACTTGGACTGGCGCCTCGTGTCATACATGATATTATACATGTTTCAATGCCATTCTCCCAAATCTCCCCACCCTCTCCCTCTCCCACAGAGTCCATAAGACTGATCTATACATCAGTGTCTCTATTGCTGTCTCGTACACAGGGTTATTGTTACCATCTTTCTAAATTCCATATATATGCATTAGTATACTGTATTGGTGTTTTTCTTTCTGGCTTACTTCATTCTGTATAATAGGCTCCAGTTTCATCCATCTCATTAGAACTGATTCAAATGTATTCTTTTTAATGGCTGAGTAATACTCCATTGTGTATATGTACCACTGCTTTCTTATCCATTCATCTGCTGGTGGGCATCTAGGTTGCTTCCATGTCCTGGCTATTATAAACAGTGCTGCGATGAACATTGGGGTACACATGTCTCTTTCCCTTCTGGTTTCCTCAGTGTGTATGCCCAGCAGTGGGACTGCTGGATCATAAGGCAGTTCTATTTCCAGTTTTTAAAGGAATCTCCACACTGTTCTCCATAGTGGCTGTACTAGTTTGCATTCCCACCAACAGTGTAAGAGAGTTCCCTTTTCTCCACACCCTCTCCAGCATTTATTGCTTGTAGACTTTTGGATCACAGCCATTCTGACTGGCGTGAAATGGTACCTCATAGTGGTTTTGATTTGCATTTATCTGATAATGAATGATGTTGAGCATCTTTTCATGTGTTTGTTAGCCATCTGTATGTCTTCTTTGGAGAAATGTCTCTTTAGTTCTTTGGCCCATTTTTTGATTGGGTCATTTGTTTTTCTGGAGTTGAGCTGTAGGAGTTGCTTGTATATTTTTGAGATTAGTTGTTTGTCAGTTGCTTCATTTGCTATTATTTTCTCCCATTCTGAAGGCTGCCTTTTCACCTTGCTAATAGTTTCCTTTGTTGTGCAGAAGCTTTTAAGTTTAATTAGGTCCCATTTGTTTATTTTTGCTTTTATTTCCAATATTCTGGGAGGTGGGTCATAGAGGATCCTGCTGTGATGTATGTCGGAGAGTGTTTTGCCTATGTTCTCCTCTAGGAGTTTTATAGTTTCTGGTCTTACGTTGAGATCTTTAATCCATTTTGAGTTTATTTTTGTGTATGGTGTTAGTAAGTGTTCTAGTTTCATTCTTTTACAAGTGGTTGACCAGATTTCCTATCACCACTTGTTAAAGAGATTGTCTTTAATCCATTGTATATTCTTGCCTCCTTTGTCAAAGATAAGGTGCCCATATGTGCGTGGATTTATCTCTGGGCTTTCTATTTTGTTCCATTGATCAATATTTCTGTCTTTTTGCCAATACCATACTGTCTTGATAACTGTGGCTTTGTAATAAAGCCTGAAGTCAGGTAGGTTGATTCCTCCAGTTCCATTCTTCTTTCTCAAGATAGCTTTGGCTATTCAAGGCTTTTTGTATTTCTATAAAAATTGTGAAATTATTTGTTCTAGCTCTGTGAAGAATACCGTTGGTAGCTTGATAGGGATTGCATTGAATCAATAAATTGCTTTGGGTAGTATACTCATTTTCACTATATTGATTCTTCCAATCCATGAACATAGTATATTTCTCGATCTATTAGTGTCCTCTTTGATTTCTTTCACCAGTGTTTTATAGTTTTCTATATATAGGTCTTTAGTTTCTTTAGGTAGATACATTCCTAAGTATTTTATTCTTTCCATTGCAATGGTGAATGAAATTGTTTCCTTAATTTCTCTTTCTGTTTTCTCATTATTAGTGTATAGGAATGCAAGGGATTTCTGTGTGTTGATTTTTTATCCTGCAACTTTACTATAATCATTGAATAGTTCTAGTAATTTTCTGGTGGAGTCTTTAGGGTTTTTTATGTAGAGGATCATGTCATCTGCAAACAGTGAGAGTTTTACTTCTTTTCCAATTTGGATTCCTTTTATTTCTTTTTCTGCTCTGATTGCTGTGGCCAAAACTTCCAAAACTATGTTGAATAGTAATGGTGAAAGTGGGCACCCTTGTCTTGTTCCTGACTTTAGAAGAAATGCTTTCAATTTTTCACCATTGAGGATAATGTTTGCTATGGGTTTGTCATATATAGCTTTTATTATGTTGAGGTATGTTCCTTCTATTCCTGCTTTCTGGAGAGTTCTTATCATAAATGGATGTTGAATTTTGTCAAAGGCTTTCTCTGCATCTATTGAGATAATCATATGGTTTTTGTTTTTCAATTTGTTAATGTGGTGTATTACATTGATTGATTTGCAGATATTGAAGAATCCTTGCATCCCTGGGATAAAGCCCACTTGGTCATGGTGTATGATCTTTTTAATGTGTTGTTGGATTCTGATTGTTAGAATTTTGTTAAGGATTTTTGCATCTATGTTCATCAGTAATATTGGCCTGTAGTTTTCTTTTTTTGTGTGGGATCTTTGTCAGGTTTTGGTATTAGGGTGATGGTGGCCTCATAGAATGAGTTTGGAAGTTTACCTTCCTCTGAAATTTTCTGGAAGAGTTTGAGCAGGATAGGTGTTAGCTCTTCTCTAAATTTTTGGTAGAATTCAGCTGTGAAGCCATCTGGACCGGGGCTTTTGTTTGCTGGAAGATTTTTGATTACAGTTTCAATTTCCGTGCTTGTGATGGGTCTGTTAAGATTTTCTATTTCTTCCTGGTCCAGTTTTAGAAAGTTGTACTTTTCTAAGAATTTGTCCATTTCTTCCACGTTGTCCATTTTATTGGCATATAATTGTTGATAGTAGTCTCTTATGATCCTTTGTATTTCTGTGTTGTCTGTTGTGATCTCTCCATTTTCATTTCTAATTTTATTGATTTGATTTTTCTCCCTTTGTTTCTTGATGAGTCTGGCTAATGGTTTGTCAATTTTATTTATCCTTTCAAAGATTAAAATTCAGTCCTGCTTTATGTTAATGATTTTTCTTTTCTTTATTGGTGTCAAGACTATGATAACCTCTGATTTACTCTGATACTGATGATAAAACTTGTTTGAATCCAGTCTTTGTGGGTGGTGGGTAACCTGTGAGACTTTAAACTAGGCAGACCCAGAGTGGTGATTTCTAGCTGAATACCTTGCTGAGGGGTCAGAGACTAAATCCAAGTTCATGAAATACCAAGAAATCACTCACAGTAAAAGTAGCTTCTTGCATTTATTCCTCTCTGGGTTCTCAAGTTATTTTTCTGGAGATTTCTTATCATCCTATCAGCCCTGCAATTCTTCTGAGAGGAGATTTTGATATTTTATTCACCTTTTTAATTCATTTCCATTGGAAGCACTAGCCCTAATAATTTGATAGTCTTACTCATAGAAATAAAAGTTTTGATCTTAATTCTCCTATATGAAATTTTCTTGAAAGAAATTCTATTTACATAAGCCTATTCTATTTACATGATTAAAAAATTACCTCTGAATGAAACTGGATTCTTACATAATCCAAGACAATATTTAGCTGTACTTTAATTTTCATCTTATACAATAAAGTTTTTATCAGCAAAACCAAAGTGATACTTTAAAGTTTGTTGTTGTTGTTGCTCAGTCACTTAATTGTGTCTGACTGTTTGTGACCCCATAGACTGCAGCGCTCCAGGCTTCCCTGTCCATAAGTAACTACTGCAGTTTGCTCAAACTCATGTCCATTGAATCGGTGAGGCCATCCAACCATCTCCTACTCTGTAGCCCCCTTCTCCTTTTGCCATCCATCTTTCCCAGCATCAGGGTCTTTTCCAGTGAGTTGGATCTTCACATCAGGTAGCCAAATTATTGGAGCTTCAGCATCGATCCTTCCAATGAATATTTAGGATTGATTTTCTTTAGCATTGACTGGTTTGATCTCCCTGCTGTCTAAGGGACTCTCAAGAATCTTCTCTAGCACCACAGTTCAAATGCATCAAATTTGTGGCACTCAACCAACTCTTCATGGTTCAACTCTCATATCTGTACATGACAGACTGGAAAAACCATAGCTAAAACTATATTGTCATATTAATAGTTTCATTGAGTAATACTTTGTATACTGTGCAAAGTTTGGTATTGTATATGCTTTGTATGCCATACAAAGTATGGATTGTATACAATCAATCCATACATTTATACATTTATAGTTTATATTGAGTGGTTTTTAGTCTATTCACGGTGTTGTACAACCATCACTATAATCAAATTTTAGTACTTTTGATTCACCTCCAAAAAAGAAATTATATTAGCAGGTATCCCCTCTCACCAGTTACCCAGTCCTCAGCAATAACAGCACAATTTTTTTCTCTGTAAATTTGTCTATTCTAGACTTTTCATATAAATGGAATTATACAATATGTTATTTTTGTTGACATTTCACTTAGTAAATATTTTCTTCTATTTTGTAGGCTATCTTTTCACATTTATACTTATGGTTTAATTTTTGCAATAAAAAAAGGAATTTTTTAAAATTCTGCTTATATCCAGCTTACCTATTTTTTTCTTGTTACTTGCGTTTTTACTGTTGTAACTAAAAAAGCTTTAATCATGGTCATAGAGATCTAGTACCTGCTGTTTTTTTTACTAATATGTTATAAATTATGGGGTCACAAAGAGTTGGACATGAGTGAGCGACTGAACTGAACTTAAATGATAGTTTTAAATCTTACATTATTGTCTATGATCTATTTCTAGTTTATTATTGTGTATGATATAACATAGCAGTACTGCTTCACTGATTTGCGCATGAATGTCTGGTGGTTCCATTTCTTGAAAAACCTTTTTTTTCCCCAATGAATTGTTTCTGTACTCTTGTAGAAAATCAAGATGAGGAATGTACTTATGATGAAGTATGAAATTTTGTCAAATCTTTGTTCCACATTTATTGAGATGATCTTGTGATTTTTGTCATTCATTCAATTAAAACTGATGCATTAAATTGATTGGTTTTATGATGTTAAACCAATCTTATATTGCTGAGATAAAGCCTACTTGGTCATAGTGTCCCATGCATTTTATATATTTGATTCTGTTTATTTCTACATAGTTTGTTGGGGAATTTTACATCTCTATTCCTAAGAAACATTGAGTTAACTTCAGTTCAGTTCAGTCAGTCAGTCATGTCTGACTCTTTGCGACCCCATGAACCGCAGCATACCAGGCCTCCCTGTCCATCACCAACTCCTGAAGTCCACCCAAACCCATAACGTCCATAATGTCCATAATGTCCATTATAGTCCACCCATGTCCATTGAGTCAGTGATGCCATCCAACCATCTCATCCTCTGTTATCCCCTTCTCCTCCTGCCTTCAATCTTTCCCAGCATCAGGGTCTTTTCAAATGAGTTAGCTCTTCGCATCAGGTGGCCAAAGTATTGGAGTTTCAGCTTCAACATCAGTCCTTCCAATGAACACCCAGGACTGATCTCCTTTAGGATGGATTGGTTGGATCTCCTTGTAGTCAAAGGGACTCTCAAGAGTCTTCTCCAACAACAAAGTTCAACAGCATCAATTCTTCGGTCCTCAGCTTTCTTTATAGTCCAACTCTCACATCCATACATGACCACTGGAAAAACCACAGCCTTGACTAGGCGGACCTTTGTTGGCCAATGTCTCTGCTTTTTAACAAGCTGTCTAGGTTAGGATGTATTTTTCTTTGATGTCTTTCTCTGCCATGGGGTCAGAGTAATACTGGCCTCATGAAGTAAGTTGGGAAATTTTCATTTCTATTTTCTGGAAGAATTTGTGAAGTGGTGTAACTACATCAATGTCGTATAGCCTTCACCAGTGAAACCATCTGGGTCTGAGTTTTTCTTTGCTTATTGTTTGAAAATTACTAATTAATCTCTTTATGTTTTACATATATTCAAATTTTCTATTTATTCTTGAATAAGGTGCAGCAGTTTGTGTCATCACAAGATTTTTTTTTTTCATTTCAACAATGTTACCTAATATACTGGCAATTTTGTTTGTTGTATGAGTTTATGAGTTTATAAGTTTTGATGTTTCTATAAACTTGGTAGTGATGTCTTCTCTTTCATTCCTGATTTAGTGATGTCTTCTCTTTAATTCCTCTCCATTGTCTTTGTAAATCTAGCTAAACATTTGCCAATTTCTTTTTTTTTTTTCCAAAGAACCACTTTTGGGGGATTTTGTTTATGATTTATCTATTTTCTATTCACTTAATTCTGCATTAATCTCTACTGTTTCCTCATAACTGTCTTGTTTAACATTTTTCTTCCTTACAAACTCTTGTTTTAGAAAACATAACAGTTTGTAATTATTTTCTTCTTGCAATTTTGAGCTTATTTTCTTCTTTTTCATTCATTCAGCCTCATTAGATTGTAAGCTCCATAAAGACAAGGACCATGTGTAACTTTTTCTCTATTTTTTTTTTTTTTTTATCATTTCAGTGAGGGGGAAATTCAGAATACTAAGGCACAGACTGGCCTAAAAGATTTCATCACCCTTTTCTTATGACAAATGTAATACTAGGCAGTATTTGTTAATTAATCTGCTTCTCTGATGGTTTGTGGCCTCAAGATCTCATTTCTACTTGGCAAGTAAAAGCTGGCAAAAAGAATGTTACCTATGCCTTGCAGTTGAGCTCCCACAGTCAAAATGGGGAGAAGTTCAGAGTCTTCCATTACACAGGTCAAAAACTGTGTTTTTGATAACACAGTCGTATCTCTCTTAACTCACTGGGGACATTCTTGGGTAAGTGTCCTATTTTTCTAAGATGGAGACCTAGCAATAAGCTAGCAGAATTTCTTAAAAAAAAATTAAAAAAAAATACTTTATCAAGAAATTTTCAGGCATTTCATACCTTATTTCTGCTTTATAACTATTTTCTCTTTTTTAAAACTTCTTTATAACTATTATGTAGTTTATTGCCTGGATAAAAAGTCATCATTTTCTTGTTTACTTTTCTTGTAAGTTGACAAGAGGCAAAGTGTATTGGTTCTCTCTGCTTCACTTTAAGAGGAAAAGTTATTACTTGTGGTTTTTGGAATATTGAAGGGTGCTGTTGAGGAGGAGACCTCATAGTATAGGCATTTAGTAAATACTTGTTTAATGGATAAATAACTGAGAACCGTTTAGAACTCTGTAACAAGAAACAAATAATAACCTTTGCAAAATCCTTTTACATGTCTAGATTTATGTTTTTCTCTTTATAATAAAGAGATTGGGTCATGTAATAGTCATATCACAATGATTTGCTGTCAAAAATTGCTTTTAGTGATTTCCCTTCTAATTTAAAAACATAAAACTGTAAAATCATGCTGTACTGAGAACAACACATGAATAATATTTTAAAATGATACATTGATATAAAAGGAAGATAGAACTTAAGCATATGAGCTATCCATTCATTCTGCAGAAAAGATTGAGTGCAACTGAACCCAAAGCAGAGGAAGCAGTTAGCTCCACTCTGTTACTTTCCTTTCCTTTGAACTATAATTATTATGAAACATTTTCTGTCAGTTGGCAACAGAATCAAATTAAACCTGAAACCATCATGAAAAAATTATTTTATATAATATGTATGTATGTATGTGTGCATGTGTGTGTGTGTGTATATATATATAATTATCTTAAGGATACATATGCATTTTAAAAATTACCTTGAAGAAAGAAGTGTTGAGAGTTATATTACCCACCCAGGTAGTTGTAATCATTTCTTTTTGCCGGTTTAAAACTTCTGAAGTTTTCCCTTTGTCTATAGGACAAAGATCTATATTATCAAGACATACAGCCCTTCCAAACCTTAGAGCAGGGTTGTCCCCAATTTTGTTTTCTGAGTATATCTTCACAAACTCTCTGGCAACTCTGAACAACTTGCTGTTTCCAGAAAACTCCAGGAATTTTCAACTCCATGTCATAATTCCTACTGTTCCTTCTGACAAATGTTCTCTTTCTGAGTTGGAGTCTCTTCTTCATTCTTTAGAATTCTGTTTAAAGCCATCTCCTCTTCATTCTTCCCTTATTTTCTTTCCTTGTTGAGTTAAGTAAGTGATTTCTCTCTCACTTGTGGTCTAATCGCAGTTGTGCCCCAGCATTATAGCCATCTCTTTGGACTGTCTCCTACCCTACTAGTTTGCTGAGGAGAGAACAATTTGGTTTTATGTTTCCATTCCACACCTTCTTTTGCTCTCACACATAGCAGGTACCCGAGGATTTTTTTGGTATTAAATTGAATTGCATACCTTCAGGCTTACATATTAATGATCAGGGCTTCAAAGCTGAGATAACCAGGTGTGGTTTTAAATATTAATGCTGCGACCCAGTACCTCTGAAATTTGGAAGAGCTGCTTAATCTCTGGGCCTCCTTCCCCTTATCTATAAATTAAGATTAAGAATATCAATCTTGTAGAATTTTCATGAAGAATAATTCAGAAATGCCTAGCATGGCTCTTAGCACCCTGTAGCTGTTCTTTACAATGGAATTGTTTAGTAACAGTGAAATATCTCCTAAGGAAAAGAGAACAAAGCTAGACAATGATTGACAGTGTGGCAGAGCCTGTACTTCCTGGGATGCCTATTACTGAACACAAGGAGCTTCTTAACCAAAAGTAGCCACCCAGGCCTGAAATCCACCCATGTTCACGAAGCTTGGAGAGTTGCTTGTGCACACGTACAGTTACAGACACTGGGAGTGACTCATGGCCATCGGGATGCAGAGTCAGTACTTTAGAGAGAAAAGTAATGTGGAGTTGATTGATAGTGGGACTTCATGATTAAAACCAGTGACTGTGTACATTAAATCTATAGAACTATTAGATGGAGTCCTCAAAGTAAGATTTGATAAACTCATTGTTTATAAATTGTTTAGGTATAAATATATGATAGAATTGTATTATTAAAATCAATGTGACTTTTGATCTTAGAATCGAACAGTTTTTTACCTATAGGTTTTGTAACACAGGCTCTCACCATCTCTTGCTTGAGCAATTGTAAAAGTGTGTTACCAAGCTTCCCTATTCCCAATTTCTCTTCTTAATTATCATGAGTAACCCAAACAGCTGCCTGGTCCTTCCTGTGCCACAGACTTTGTGGTCACACTTTTACTTACTCTCCATGCTTTTTCTTTTAAGCGCTCTGCCTAGTGCTTTAAACCCTGTTAATAATACCCTGCTTTTGTTCCCTGACCTCATCAAGTTTGTTCAAACCTCTGTGACTATGTACATTGTATCTCGTTTTCTGGGAACCTATTCAGACATTTCTTTTCTTGGATAATTGCTACTGCTTCTTTACAGCTCAGTTCACTTGTCACCTTCCCCAGAAGCCTCACTTGACCCTAAAGTACTCCAAAGGGTCTCATGAAATCTTTACCATAGCACTTAATGTTACCAGGTTGACACCATCTCTTTATGTGGCCCTCTAGCTCACTAGCTCTTGTATTCCTCTACTCCAGGAACCCTGTTTATCCTTCTTCATAAGCAAAGAATCCATCTAGCATACTGCTTGGTCAACAATAGGTCACGCACAGAACTGGGTACTTGTGTGTCACGAGTAGTATAGCTTCTGAGGTAACATACCTAATTTAGTCTCCAAATTATAACATATTTTCCAGCCTTGTGGAAATTTTCCAGTTGCTCAGTAGTGTCTAACACTTTGTAACCCTTTGGACTGTAGCTCGCAAGGCTCCTCTGTCTATGGAATTATCGAGGCAAGAATACTGGAGTGTGTTACCATTTCCTCCTCCAAGGGGTCTTCTTGACTCAGGGAATGAACCCATGTCTCCTGTGTCTCCTGCATTGCAGGCAGATTCTTTACCACTGAGCCAGCAGTGCTTCCATTTCCAGCCTTAGTTTGACTTATTTTAATACTTTTTATAGTTACATCAGAAATGATAGTTTATTTTCTTTTAGAAATAGTTTTCACATTTCATATTTACTATCATTCTCATATTTTTTTCAGACTTTTATGGTTTTCCAGTCTGATAGTCTTGATGTTTAAAAAGAGAAGGTTAAAATTGTTTGTGGCACATACTGATATAATAAAAGATACAATCTTCTTAGTGATTTGTTCCTAAACACAGAGAGAGACAGACAGAGCAAAGTTGTTAGCAGTTCTCTACAGAAAGATTTAAATGCTGTAGATTAGAAAAAAAAAGACAAAAATAGTCTGAAGAAAAATATTATGTACTTTTCATGCTGAATTTATTTGTAAATACTTAATTGTACTTAAATGTCATCTCTGTGTTAAAAAAAAAAAGCTGTAGATGAAAGCTCAGATCATATTTTACAAGGTATGAAAACATTTCTACACTTCCTACGTGCTTGGAACATCGGACTCTGCTCTAACCCACAGCATTGGAGGCCTCCACAGTGGTTTTGATCATGACAGGAGTTATTACCCTTAGTATGATCACTAGGGCCTTTGGGAACCTGCCTGGGGAAGAACAGCAGGAAAAAGCTGGTCACACGGCTCAGTGGGCAGAGGAGCCCTGGCAGCAGACATTTCTGGAGGCAGGACTTCGTAAAGGAGAAAAAGAGCATGCCTGGGCACATAGGAGTTTCTCTCTGGGGAGTATTTGCAGGGAGGGACTCAGGCTACTGAAACAGCAGGTAGGAGTTTAAAACAAAAATGCTTTTTTATTGTTGTCCTTATGATCCCAATTTTAGCTCTAAAGCACAGTCATTTGGACAATCATGAATTGTGCTGTGTTTTTGTTTTTATAGCTCATTGTCATCAGCTTCTATCATTATAATACAACAGTGAAGCCAAGCTTCCTACGTACAGATTTCCTATGTACTGATTTTGCCACCCACTAACTATCTGACCTAGGGCAGGTTCTTAAATTCTCTGTGTCCCTGTGCCTTTATCTGTGAGTTGACAATAATAAGAGGACCGACCACATTAAGTTGTGAGAATTACATGATGTGAAATACATGAAGTATCCTGAAATGAGGCTGGCATGCAGTATGTACTATAGAAATATTCAGTTATGAGTATTGTCATTACTTATTCTGAAGATATCTCCAGAAAGTTTCTTTTTTTTTGGTAATAGAATTTTTCTTCCAGTTCCAGAATATATAGGTTCATTTCCTCATCAAATATAATTTAGAACATTTTCATATTTTTTCTCTTTGCCTTACTCAAATCTTTTGTCGTAGCATGAGTATGAACCCTATAGATATCTTTATCAAATTACAGCCATAAATAGCAGCCTGGGATTTTTAAAATAAAAAGCAGGGATATCATCTCAATGGTAGAAAATTTTCAATATTAACTAGCGAGTTCACTATTTATTCTTAAAATGCACTTGTATTATGTTTTCTAGAAATTGAATATATCAAAAACTTTGTTTGCATAGTATTTCCCTTATATTAGAAAACTAGAGTATAAATTTTATCCAGTGATGTGATCAAGTCACCTGGTTATGGTTTCATGTAGGTTACATGGTCACTTCCTTCCCCATTCCTTACATTGTTCAGAGCCTCAATCACTGAAGAATCATATCTTGCTCATTTTATTATTCAAACTAGCATTCTCATAGTTTTAAGTATATATGTTCACTAAGTAATCCTAGTAGTATTAAATGTTTTACATCATCATATGTTTAAATTTTAACTAAATTTATATTTTAACAAAATATACTTTCTTTTTAAAATTTTAATGTCTTTAAAAATCTGTATCTCTCATGTATCTTTTTTGCTGGGTTAATTCTTTAGGCCACTATTTATTTCTCCTAAAAGAAAACAATGTCAGGCATGGAAAGAAAGTTCATGGGTAGCTCAGCAAGAGTAAACAAAATGTCAGACTCCCCATCACATTGTATAGGATTGTGGGCCAATTATTCTTTCCTTCTAGTTTTGTTTTCATCATATGTAAAATGGGGCTAATAATTTACGTGTAGTGCTCTTTTGAGGTAGTCAATATGTGTTAATGTTCTTACCTTCTTCATTGTGTCTTCTCCACCCAAATTTTAGTTCTAAGTTTTTCAAGTTAAAATGCTGTTCTTTGCAAAATGTCCCTTTTCTTTTGGATACCTGAAACATACGATTATTTTCAAACGGGCTTTCCCTGCTGTGCTAACAATATATCAAACACACAGAATATCACTCCCATTTGGAGTTCAAGACAAAGCAGAATTAACCGCAGGGGCAGAGCCTGCAGGCACTAATGGGAGGGACAGCAGGTCTCCATGTATTATTCCTCTTATTATGGAAGCTATGGTTGCATTATGATCTTCGCAAGGCATCTGGGGAACTCCTCCGATGTGACACCTACAGTGTCATGCTTGCTTTTGGGGAAAATATTTTCTAAAAATGCATAAGGCTAAAAGTTTCGAGAACTATTATTTTACCTTATTTTCTTCTCAGCAAGACAATTTCATTTTGTAGCCAGGAAATGAAAAGAAAAGGGGGAAAAGGAGAGAAAACTGTTTGACTTTAGGAAGAAGTAGAACTAGTCTAAAATTAATTAACAATTCACCTTTCCTTCCAAAAATCTGCAGTTTATACATATCTGTATGCAATATACACATACACTCTCAGGTGCTCTTATCTCCTCTTTTCCATGTGGCCATCTTTTAAAGTAATACATACATTAACAAATATGCAAAACTTCTTAGATCTTCTATTCTCAAAATGCAGTATGAGAAAATACACAAATTTCTCATCTAATCCAAAAGAATTAATCTTGGCCTCTAATTAGCCTTGTTGAATGTTGTCGTGAACCCTTCCAGTTCAAGTTATTAGAGGGAAAATAGATATCTGTATTGCTATTATAAGCTTCAGAGCACTTGGAATTTTAAAATGTTTATTATTTCCTTTTAATTTTATTATTATGTAATAAAATCATATTTCTGACCTTTTTGATCTATTGTATAATGCTATGTTTAAAGTAGCTAACAATGAAAATAGAATAAACTGTTGTATAAGAAAACATTATTGGATGAAATTATGTCTAAGTAACAGAAAATATTAAATAACTAAGAAGGCAATGGTACCCTACTCCAGTACTCTTGCCTAGAAAATCCCATGGATGGAGGAGCCTGATAGGCTGCAGTCCATGGGGTCGCTAAGAGTCGGACACGACTGAAATGACTTAGCAGCAATATCTAGCTTTAGGGAATCTAGATTGCAATCTTACAAATTATCCTTCAGAAAATTATAGTATAAGAAGCATTGAATTTTGCACAGGTACTTAGATAGCAAGAGTTATAAGTATTAATTATATTAGAAAAATAATATGTGTATTTTGGGTATTTCAAACATATTTTTTCCATCTACTCAAATAGTACACACCACCAAAATCATGATTCAAGTCTATAAACAATAAATGATATGTACAACCTCCAAAAATATAGTTAGTTTATTCACTTATTTATTAAACAACCTTTTTTAATATCTATTTGTTCTAGTCATTCTTTAGGCATTGGGGATATAGCAATAAACAGACTATAAGTACCTTGCTTTCACAGAATGTATAATAGTGAGAAATTACAACAGATATTTCATGTAATTATAAGTAGTGAGTATATACATATATGTGTGTGTGTGTGTGTGTTTCTATTTGCATCAGATCAGATCAGATCAGTCGCTCAGTCGTGTCTCACTCTTTGCGACCCCATGAATTGCAGCACACCAGGCCTCCCTGTCCATCACCAACTCCCGGAGTTCACTGAGACTCACATCCATCGAGTCAGTGTAACATGTGTTTATAATATAGGTACAGTGTTTTCTGTATATAGTGTCAGGTGTAAATGCCCTCCGAAAACTGCCATGGGCCAATACTTAAGGGGATTTGTTGGATAAATAGCTTTGGTCCCTGACCCTATAAATACAAAACTCCTAGGTTTTTGCTCTCCACTAGGGTCCAGGGTGCATTGGAGAAAGAAATGGCAACCCACTCCAGTGTTCTTGCCTGGAGAATCCCAGGGACGGGGTAGCCTGGTGGGCTGCCGTCTATGGGGTCGCACAGAGTCGGACATGACTGAAGCGACTTAGCAGCAGCAGCAGCAGGGTCCAGGGTTTCCAACATGAACAAGCTTCATTTGCCCTTGTAGCAACTTCCTTCATAACAGTCTTTACTTTTATCCTGGGTCTTTAGAGCAGATTTCTTGTACATGATAGTTAGCCTGTTTTTTATGCAGTTTTTTCTTTTAATTGATGTAATTAAAGTGAGTTTTTTATGCAATTGATGTAATAACTACCATGTTTGTCTTTGTTTTCTATTTGTTAAATTTATTCTTTGTTTCTCTCTCTTTTGGCCTTTTTTTCTGCCTTCTCAAGTTTTAATTAAGCAATTAAACAATGTATATTATTCAATTTTATCTCTTCCCTTAGTTTAATACCTTTTTAGTGGTCTGTCTGGAGTTTATAACATGCGTTCTTACTAATCTAAGTCCAGTGTCACATAACACTCTACCATTTCACAGGCAGTGCAGGTGCCCTTTAGGAGACTCTTCCTTTACCCCAGTGCTTTCTTTTTTTTTTATTAAGGTTTATTGGAATATAGCTGCTTTACAATGTTGTGTTAGTACCTATTGTACAGAAAAATGAGTCAGCTCTATGTATACATGTATCCCCTCTTTTTTGGATTTCCTTCCCACTTTGGTCACCACAGATCACTGAGTGCCTTGTTCTATACAGTAGGCTTCCCCAATGACTGCAATGCAGGATTTGATCCCCGGATCTGGAAGATCCCCTAGAGGAGGAATTGGCAACCCACTCCAGTATTCTTGCCTGAAAAATCCTATGGACAGAGGAGCCTGGTGGGCTACAGTCCAAAGGGTTGCAAAGAGTCAGACCTGACTGAGCAACTGAGCACACACTTTCCTTTCTGACATTGCTGTGACTCATTTTGCTTACTTATATGTTGTAACTACCCAATTCATTGATGGTATTGTTGTTTTAAACAAAGTTAACTTTTTAAATGTTTGGATATATCTATTTTACATTAATTTGTTCCTTCTCCAACTTTTCCTATATTCTTTTCTTCTTGAAGAAAAAAAGAATTACTTACAGGCAAGATCTATTGATGATGATTTGGTTAGTATATCTGATAGAGGCTGAATCTGAAGATTTTCTCTTTGTCTTTCTGTTGTATAAATATGATATGTGTAGGTGTTTGTCGTTGTACTATTTATATCCTTTTAATGTTCTCTGAGCTTCCTAGGTCTGTTATTTGGCATCTCTATTAATAAGGAAACTTTTCAGCCAATTTTCTTCAAATATTTCTTCCACTGCATTCTCTTTTCTCCTTCTGGTATTTAAAAAAAAGTTAATTATACCTTGTGATATTATCCCATATTTCTTATACATTCCTGTGTTCTGGCTTCTTCTTTCTTTCCTTCCTCCTTAAATTTTAGTTTGTTTAAGATTTTGTTGGCACATCTTCAATTTCATTTTCCTCAGCTGTACCATGTCTATTGATGAGTCCCCTGAAAGTATTCATTTCAATTAGAATTTTTTTTTAATTCTTGCATTTTTAAAAAATTCCTTCTTGGAATTTCCATTTCTTTGTTTACATAACCTGTTTACTCTTGCATGTACCCTGTCTCTCCCATGCTGTTAATATAGCCTTCAGTCTCCAATGCCAAATGGTGTTCTATAACTGTTCTCTTTCTGAATAAACTTTCTCATCCTAAATTTAAAGCTAAAGATAAAAGAAGGAAAGAACTGAATAAAGTGTTCCTCTTATAGAAGGATGATAAGGGAAGTCATCTTTGAGGAAAGAACATTTTAGCAGAGATCAGCAAGAAGTGAATGAGTATTTCATGCAAGCACCTGGTATGAGAACATTCAAGGAAAAATAAATGATAAGTCCAAGTGTCAAAGTGATTGTATAATTAAAGTTTCAAAAACCTTAAGGAAATAAGAGTAGGTAAAGCAAAGTACCTACATCCATGAAATTAAAAGATGCTTGCTGCCTGGAAGAAAAGCTATGACCAAACTAGACAGCATATGATAAAGCAGAGACATTACTTTGCCAACAAAGGTCCATCTAGTCAAAGCTATGGTTTTCCCAGTAGTCATATAGGGATGTGAGAGTTGGACTATAAAGAAAGCTGAGCGCCAAAGAATTGATGCTTTTGAACTGTGGTGTTGGAGAAGACTCTTGAGAGTCCCTTGGACTGCAAGGAGATCCAACCAGTCAATCTTAAAGGAAATCAGTCCTGAATATTCATTGGAAGGACTGATGATGAAGCTGACACTCTTATACTTTGGCCACCTGATGCGAAGAACTGACTCATTTGAAAAGACCCTGATGCTGAGAAAGATTGAGGGCAGGAGGAGAAGGGGAAGGAAGGTGGAAGGAGAAGGGGATGACAAAGGATGAGATGGTTGGATGGCATCTCTGACTCGATGGACATGAGTATGAGCAAGCTGCAGGACTTGGTGATTGACAGGGAAGCCTGGTGTGCTGAAGTCCATGGGTCACAAAGAGTCGGACACGCCTGAATGACTGAACTGAAGTGAACTGAAAGCAAAGTAAAAGAGAATGATAGAAATTGATGACAAAGACGTAGTACAAGTAACAGGTGGAGGAGGACGTGTGGGTCATTATAAAAGCATTTATTCTAATAATGATGATGGGCTATTAGGGAATTTTGAGCTGAAATATGGTATCATCTTATTTTATTCTAGAAAACGTGTCTTGTCAGAAAGACACTCATAGAAAATACCAGAAAACTGATAGTCTTCTCCCAGTTCATCTTAAAATCAAACCCAAGACAAAGGCTTCTATGCAACCAGTTATTTATTTTTTATTTGAACTTTTTATTTTATATTGGAGTATAGCCAATTAGCTGTGTTCTGATAGTTTCAGTGAAGAGCAAAGGGACTCAGTCATACACACACACACACACACACACACACACACACACATATATATATATATATATATATGTATATGTATGTATTCTCCTGAGAGTTGGACTATAAAGATAGCTGAGCACTGAAGAATTGATGCTTTTGAACTGTCATGTTGGAGAAGACTCTTGAGAGTCCCTTGGACTGCAAAAATATCCAACCAGTCCCTCCTAAAGGAAATCAGTCCTGATTATTCATTGGAAGGACTGATGCTGAAGCTGAAACTCCAATACTTTGGCCAGCTGATGCGAAGAACTGACTCCTTTGAAAGGACCCTGATGCTTGGAAAGATTGAGGGCAGGAGGAGAAGGGGATATGACAAAGGATGAGATAGTTGGATGGCATCACCAACTCAATGGACATGAGTTTGGGTAAACTCCGGGAGTTGGTGACGGACAGGGAGGCCTGGCATGCTGCAGTCCATGGGGTTGCAAAGAGTCAGACATGATTGAGTGACTGAACTAAACTGAACTGAACTGATTCTCCCGTAAACCCTCCCCCCATCCAGGCTATCATGTAACATTGAGCAGAGTTCCCTGTGGTATACAGTAAGCTCTTCTTGGTTATCCATTTCGAATATAGCAGTGTATACACGTCGATCTCCAACTTCTTAAGTCCCCTTTCCCCCTATCCTTCTCCCCTGAGACAAGTACTTATTTACTTGGGACATGAGCCCAGGAAGCAGAAATGAAGTTCCACAGAAATAGAAAAGGTAAGAAAAGCTAATATAAGGATATAGTTACTGTTTGTCACTAGTACAAGTAACTGGTGCTCCTTCCCACTGGGAATCTCTGTGGAATCTTAGAAATGTGTCTCAAAATTATCTGTCTGGTAGGTAAAAGGGGAAATAGTTTATCCTTGAGTTCTTACTGTCCATGAAGGTCAAGGGTGGACCTGTATGGTGTTAACTGCTCAACATTCCTGGGTTGCATATTTGTTAGTGCTAAGAAGGAATATGCAAGCTCCTATATCATGAGTCAGAGAAGCCACTGAATGGGATGTGATGCCTCAACGCAGCCTGGGGACAACTGCAGCCACGTGGTACTACAGAAGGCTGCTGGAGACTGTTTCAGAACCTGTCACTTTGATACTAACTGGGACAAGAGATATGGCCCAGAAGATGTGCAGTATTTTACAGAATGTGTAGACTATGGATTTTCTGATGAAATGCCTTCTATCAAATATCCTCTTAAACTAGAACAGTTTTGTGACCTCTTCCTTGGTTAATATTTTCATTACAATCAAATTTTAGCAAAGACTTTTTCTCTCTTTAGAGAACCTATAGTGAAATTTATGCTGGGTATAAATCACAAGGATACTTTTATTCTTGATAGGAGCAATAAGAGAGATAGAGACAGAGAAGAGAGATTTTTCCAAAGTATTTAAGTGTTAATTACATACAAATATTTTTTAGTATTGAAAATAATTATATACTGACAGTGCCTGATCTATTTATACCTTCACAACTTTAGCTACTTTAAATAGAGCATTCCTGGCAGAAATCTTGGATGTAATATATGATCACAACTATTATTTAGCAATGATAATTTATATATTATTTGCTGTTAGCTCTAAAGATGTCCCCCAAATGACTGGATACTGAAAGCCCAAACATGAACATGGCTACTTTAATAACATTGTATCTCTTAGTGCTGCTTGTTTTTGTCGTATTTGTTTTTTATACACATGTTAATTAAAAAGGACAGTTCTGGTATTCCTTATTATTATTTGTCAAGTGTCTGCTAGTGCTGGGCTCTGTTATAAGCTCTGGAGATATCACAGTCAACAAAGCAGGAGTGAATCCCTGCTCTCCTGGAGCTCATGTTCCTCAGGGAAGGTTACTGATGGCATTGAGTTATGATTGACTCTTGCTGCTGCTGCTGCTGCTAAGTCGCTTCAGTCCTGTCCGACTCTGTGCAACCCCATAGACGGCAGCCCACCAGGCTCCCCCATCCCTAGGATTCTCCAGGCAAGAATAGTGGAGTGGGTAGCCATTTCCTTCTCCAGTGCATGAAAGTGAAAAGTCAAAGTGAAGTCGCTCAGTTGTATCCAATTCCTAGAAACCCCATGGACTGCAGCCTACCAGTCCATGGGATTTTCCAGGCAAGAGTACCGGAGTGGGTTGCCATTGCCTTCTCCAACGGTTGACTCTCAAGAGGGGCTGAATAGCATTTGACGCCATGTGTTATGCTGAAGCCAACATAAGTTGCATCATTTTGGAAAAGAGAGGTTTTCCCTTCAAAGTCCTACTGGGTGCTATAGGAGAAGGTAATGGCACCCCACTCCAGTACTCTTGCCTGGAAAATCCCATGGACAGAGGAGCCTGGTAGGCTGCAGCCTATGGGGTTGCTAAGAGTCGGACACGACTGAGCAACTTCACTTTCACTTTTCACTTTCATGCATTGGAGAAGGAAATGTCAACCCACTCCAGTGTTCTTGCCTGGAGAATCCCAGGGATGGTGGAGCCTGGTGGTCTGCCGTCTGTGGGGTCGCACCGAGTCGAACACGACTGAAGCGACTTAGCAGCAGCAGCATAGAATAGATGGAATGACCCTGCAACCCTAGATAAACTGTTAACTTGTATCAATTTGCTATTCTGCAAAAACTCTTGCCCTGCAGAATTGCTATGGTTGCATGTGAAAAGATTATTGACTTTGTAACTTGGGGATAAGGCTGAGCACTGAAGAATTGATGCTTTTGAATTGTGGTGTTGGAGAAGACTCTTGAGGGTCCCTTGGACTGCAAGGAGATCCAACCAGTCCATTCTGAAGGAGATCAGCCCTGGGATTTCTTTGGAAGGAATGATGCTGAAGCTGAAACTCCAGTACTTTGGCCAACTCATGTGAAGAGTTGACTCATTGGAAAAGACTCTGATACTGGGAAGGATTGGGGGCAGGAGGAGAAAGGGACAACAGAGGATGAGATGGCTGGATGGCATCACTGACTCAATGGACGTGAGTCTGAGTGAACTCCAGGAGTTGGTGATGGACAGGGAGGCCTGGCGTGCTGCCATTCATGGGGTCGCAAAGAGTCGGACACGACTGAGCGACTGATCTGATCTGATCCCTGAAAATAAGGATTCAACTTTTACTGTTTTTAGGTATATGTAAACTGTGTTCGGAGAAGGCAATGGCACCCGACTCCAGTACTCTTGCCTGGAGAGTCCCATGGATGGGACTGGTGGGCTGCAGTCCATAGGGTCGCTGAGGGTCGAACATGACTGAGTGACTTCACTTTCACTTTTTACTTTCATGCATTGGAGAAGGAAATGGCAACCCACTCCAGTGTTCTTGCCTGGAGAATCCCAGGGACAGGGGAGCCTGGTGGGCTGCAGTCTATACACAGAGTCGGACACGACTGAAGTGACTTAGCAGCAGCAGCAAACTTTGAAGAGTTTGTATGACTTAATAGCTACAAGAATTCATCCTTTCTTCACTTTCTACCATCGTACTTAGTGGGGCATTGGGAAATGTGTACATTATTGAACAGAATGTGTTTGCCAGATAGAGGGGAGAGTTTGCGTTTGAGGAGGAAATATGAGCAGCTGTGTTACTCTTTCATTTTATTCAATGCATTTCTTAACTTATGCAAGGAGGTAGCTGTGTTGAATGTGCTTTATGATACTATGATACTTTATGATACATACTATGCTTTATGATACCAGTCAAGGCCTCTTTCGATACCATCCGCACTGGAGAAGGAGAGGGGTCATGGGCACTGGGCATGTCAACCTAATGAGGGCTGATTTTCTCTACATACATACTTAAATTTTTTTTCTAGATACTAGAAGCCTTGTTCTCCATGCTGCTTCTCCCCATTTGCACACACAGCAGCTACCCTTTCCTCATCTTCCAGGATCCATCAGTTTACACACATTTTTAAAAATGTATAATCAATGAAAGTACATATGACTCTTTTCCCTTATGACACATTCAATAACCAGTCGTTCTATTCTACTGATTTTTTATAAGACACAGCCCTGACTTCTTCCAGCAGTTTATATCAAGTTGAAAGTTCTAGCCTAAAAATATTTCTTACTGTGAAACCATTTGCAACCTTAACTGCAGCTATGCCATGCTGCTTTTAACATCTTCTAGGAAGATATAGAGAGAAAGCAAGAGAACAAACACATGCCAAAATATTAACAATTATTTTATTAAAGAGAAGGTCTTATAAAATTTATTGTCATCTTCTTGTAATGTTTCTATAGTTCTGAATGTTTTACAAAATGTAAGGTATAATCAAAAAAAAAATCTGAAAACTAAAATACCATGAAGAATAAAACAAAGAGTGGCAGCGCCTATAGCATGAAAGAGACTGAGAATCATATCAGATGAAGGTAATGTATGGGCCTTATTTGAATCTTGTTTTGAACAACTTTTTTAAAATATTAGATAATTGCAGTTATGTGAACAAACTGACAGGCTATTTGATGATAGTAAGAATTGAATGTAGTTTTTTTGGTTTTTTTTTAGATCTGATATTGGTTTTCTGATTTTTAAAAAAAAAATCTTCTATTTTAGAAATACACACTGAAAGATTAACAGGTAACATAATATGAATTTAGGACTGTCTTTAAAAATTATCTGAGGCAGGGGAAAGGATATGAGGTAGGAGTGGATAAAATGAAACAAGGTTGGCCCTAAGTTAAAGATAATTGTTGAAGCCAAGTGATGGGTATGTGGGAGCTCTTATATTGTTCTCTCTACTTTATTTTCTGCTTAAAAGTTTAAACATAATGAAGTGTTATGGATCAAATTATTTGTGCTCAAATATTAGCTGCACATTTATTTATTATATATCATTAAGCTAGATATTTAACTTTCCTTTGCTTTGGTACTCTCACCTGTAAAATGAGGAAATGTCTAGAATGCATGTTTTTATCATTTTGATCATGATTGAATGAGTTAATATATGAATGAGTTAATATATACAAACCCTAATCAGCAACTGATCCTAAAAAAGTACTGAATAAATCTTGACTATTATTTTTAGATTTGTTTTCCTCTTTCAAATCTAGGCTAAGGCTTATACTTTTGAAGAATGCAATTTAGCCTAAGAATCTCGGTTTGCTTTACTCAAAAATTTCCCACATTTGAGGAAAGAAAAATTAGGAAAAATTATTGCTTCTCTGGAAAAAGATCAGTCTTAGGAAGGAAAAAACAACACCATAATAAGAAATAACCAAAAATTTAGAGAGAGGAAGTCGCTTAACTGTAATTATAATTAATAAGGAAATTCAACTAGTTTGCAAATAAATTGCTGTTCAAAAATATTGTTTTGAAAGTTAATTCTGCTTTGAACCAGACTGTTGCCATTATAATATTAATGCAACTCATATTGATTAAAATTTTATCTCTTCTTTGCACACTTTTGCCATGAAATCATGGTACTTAATTTTTGTTTCATTTAAATTGGATGATCTACAAAGTATTATTTCGAAGATTTTGTAAAAATTCAGTAAGCAGTTTAGATCTGTATGAGTCATTTTCATCATTTTAAACTAACTTTTTAAAAAAACATATTGGATGCAAGCAAAAAGAAGAATGGGGAATATGCCTGAAATCTGCTGCAAAATGGTAAATTATTCAAATTGACAACTCATATATGAACAATTTGAGTAATTTTTGCAATTTATTACCTCTTTCTGTGAAGTTGATAAAATTAATCAAACATAATGACAAATCACTGTCTTTAAAGTAAGAAAGAGGACTATGTACATACAGATTATGCAGATGTATTATGCATTGCTACAAGACATACTACAAGTTTTACCAAGAATGATGGTGAACACTATGAAATGATGCATATACAAATATATAGCAAAATAAGGTAACAAACATATTAATCACTCATGAAATTACAGTTAGTAAATCACTTTCAAATTTTTTCGAATTTAAATATTCAAACTATGAGTTTTTCTAGCCTGTATATTTAGTGAGAGGATTACTGCCATTGACATAGAAAAGATTCGGTCGTTTCTTCTCCACATTCTAGTGCCTGAGGGAGTGTAGCACATAAGAGGCTTGAATGTATAGTTGTTTTGAATTTAAATAAATTGAACATGAGACAATCTGTAAATTAGAAACAAATATATTCTATGGTAGGGACTGAAATGTAGGTCTTTATATCAGTACTTCAGTGAAAGGCCTGGACAGTGTTTCAAGCATTCAGTGTTTATTCATGTCTGACATCATTAACATTTAAGGAAGCATGAAATAGCAATTAAATTTAGATTTAAGGAAACCTAAGTGCTACACACATTTTCCTGTTTTATGCTTTGTAAATGAAAGCTAATGATAACTCACTGCATTTTTCATATTTTCAGGAGTTTGATTGTATAGTGATATTTATTTACTATCAGCATGATGAAAGCAATCTGTTTATACAGTTTAATTCTTTTCAGTTTAGGTAAATAGCTTGCAGGAATGAATTTCATTTTCCAAAGACTAGTGAATTTTAAAAGTGCAACCTAAACAGATGTGGGTCAAGATGAAAACATTAGTCAAATGAAATCTACTTGGGATGAATAAATTGCTGTACAGATATTTTGGGGAAGCAAACAAAAATACCAAGCTTGAATATTTGCACACCAATATGGAGGACATATTTAGATGTTCATAATTTAGAAGTTTTATGTTAACTAAACATAGACAGTGTAGCTAGAAATTGACAGTTGAATTAACAGTTGTATGAGTTTCATATTTCTTCTGTGCTAACATAGCATAGGAACTTGTTCAAGCAAGGGCTTCTATTTCTTCTGTGATTTTTTTTTCTTCTCCATATTTCTATATTCTTTCCATTATTTATTTTGATCTCTTCTGTTAATCTTTAATTTTCCTTAACTGATAATTTCTTCTAATTTGCTTTGCTTGCATTGGCTTTATATATCTCTTTGTCTGTGATATTATTTTTAATTCCAATGACTATACTAAGCTGTCAACTGTCAGAAGGAAGGAACCTTAGAGGAAAACTAATGGCTTCCTTCTTCAAAATTTTATTTTTCAGGATTATGCTGAGAAGGAGAACACCATAGCCAAAGCGCTGGAAGATCTGAAGGCCAATTTTTACTGTGAACTCTGTGACAAGCAGTACTACAAGCATCAGGAATTTGATAATCATATTAATTCATATGACCACGCTCACAAGCAGGTAAGAAAGAGGTGTGAAAAAACCTCTAATATTTCTGAACTTTTGTAATAATTGTAATTATGTAGACTGTATGAATATATTATATTTATCTTGCTATGCAATTTTTAAAGATGCCAGTCTGGGGTGATAATTTAATGACTTATATAAAAGACATTAAAAAAAAAAACCCACCAAAAGTCAAGTCTGAAATAAATAACCACTATCAAGAAATGCTATTCAGTTGCCTTTTAGTGATTGACAGCAGTTTGAAAATTGTATTCTTCAGGTGGTGATCCTTTAAATAATTTAAAATTTATTAATTTCTAAATATGTCAATCAACTAAAGACATTTATCAAATATAAATGATTTATTTATAATTCTTTAGAGAAGGCATTTCTCATTTAAGCTACCATTAACAAATGAAAGAAGTTTCGCTATGGTTAAAAATAATCTAGGGTTACTAGTTAAATAAATACATAATAAGTATATGATTTAGTTTATTTTAATACTATTCCATTTCTCTACTTTTTAATGGAAGGAACATAAATTTTATGACTTAAGTTTAAAAAACAAAGTACAGAATACCATTAACAATGTGAAATGAAACAATATTACCAAAAATGAATAAAAGCAACAACAGGGTGAGGGAAGCCAATTTTGACTGGGGGAGCACATTGATAGTGTATATCAGGGGTGGTGGCTGCAGACTTGGCTCTGCCCTTGGGCATTCTGCTTCCAGAAATGGCTCTGAGTCTCCTGTAAAATCAGATTCAGGTTCTCCATGCAGGGGTGTTTTAATCATTTCCCTATTGATAGAAAATCAAAGGTTATTTTTTGTTGTTGTTATTTTTTCAACACTCTATGTATAAAGTTCAGTTTAAAATAGATAGTGACATCAGAAATGACATTCATAATATAGATTCTGTTTTCCTCATATGCTTTACCTCTATCAATGCAATAGCATATGCTGTTTAGCTTACTTGATATGATACAGTGGGCTTAGTTATCAACTTAAAAATACTTTCCTTTTTAGCTATCACTCACAAATATCATCCAAATGTCATTTTGGTATTAATAAAAAGTACATTTTGACCCTTGAATTTGCACTAACTTTCCATTAACATTTACTGTAAATGTGAAAAGGGTAGGGAGAAATGATCACATAAAGTGCTTATGGACCAATGACATGTATTTTCTATTGTTGTCACTTCTTTCATTTCTCATACCAACAAATCTGTCCTTGGGGAAACTATTGCACGGAGAACATTAGCCTCTATTTACATCTGTCACTAATTAATGCAGACTAAACTTAATGAGCTGTCCCTGTCTTTCTTTCCCTGGTAGTAGATCCACTGGCACACTAGTTAAGGAAAAGGTTTTGATGGAAATATCATTCCTCTTATATAAAAATGCATACATATAAGTATATAATTGCTTGATTTGAACATTAAAATCCATCAGCAAATGGCATGGATTTCATTCTACTGTAACTTGCATTTGTTTTATAAAAAGGTTCTGGAACATGGTTCCTGATGTGGTAAATTGAAGGCAGTTATTCCTCTGATTTTTCCTAATATCTTTCTGTATTCCTTACAAGAGTACAAAGTTAGAATGTTATATTATTATCAGGGTATTGAAATGTGTTTACAAATTCTTTTTGGCTTCATTCATGAATTAACATTTGATGTTAGCAATTAAGAGCAAACCTGTGTATATTTCATGGTTTAAACTAGGTATTTCAGAATGTATGTGTTTATGTATACATGTATTTTAAGAATATCTTACCGACTATGTATTAAATCCTTTACCAAAGAATACTTCATTCAGCCACAGGTTGTCTGGAAAATCAAATTCACTTAGATTATCAAGAGGACCTTTCTATCTCCATATTCTTAATGAAGTTAAGATACTATACACTGTACACAGATAAGGGAATTCAGGATAAACCTGGTTTGTTCTTTTGATGGTCGGGTCACTTGATACTTCTCAGGGACATAAGGCTCTAGAGACAGACTATCTAAATGACCATGAATTCTGGCAGATAGCAGAAACTTAACTGGTTGATTTAACATTAGGTTATGTAACAGTAGCAGAAAATACTTAAAATCTATATGATGATCATATCCCTTCCCCATATGATAGTGGTACATGTTTGAGACAATCTTCCTAGACAATGCACTCTCTTTTCTGAACAGAGACCTCATCCCATCACAGCTAGCTCTGTTTTTACCACAGGATTCCCAAACCTTGGCCACTTCAAATTGAGTAGAGGGGGAACAACATTTAGGGATGAGCAATTCAGATTCTTTTTTTCTCTTGAAAACTGAAATCAAGATAAAACAAAACAAAAAATCTTTCTATTCTTTGATTATGACTGGACCTCACACTTGAAAAATGTAATCCTGTGCTATGGCTAAATGCATTAAAAAGTTGAGAAAACAGGTTTGCTTAAAGAAAGAACAAAACAAGCACACGGAAAATGAGATCTGTGTGGCCATGTGACAATTGAAGGAAACTTGGTATGGAAATAGCAGTTTTGATTTTGAAAGGCATTCAGAAAAAAAAAAAAAAAAACAGTCTTTACAGTAACTTATATGCAGATCCTTTCCTTCGATTCAGAGAGATACTTCAGCTTGCTATTAATAAATGAACTTAAAAGGAAACCCTAAAACCAAACCCTAGCTTAATACTTACTATTAATTGTGACCTAAAAAGCAAAAAAAAAAAAAAACTCTTAGTAAAATATTTACCTGTCTCAGTGGCAGAGCAACATTTTTTATCTCCTGCTGTAGAAAACACTCACATAAGAAATATTTATGTTCAAGGTCCATGTAACTTAACTTTCAGGTAAGAAAACCTACACGTGACTAGGACACTTCTTCAATGGAATTAGAAACAGACAAAGAGACCTCACATGTGATACATTCTCTTCCTCCAGAGATGTTTCTGCAGGGCCACCTGATGCAGGATGAAAGGTAGAATGAGTTCTAGCCCTGCTACTCACTGCCTTGGGTAAAATAAACAAAGCCTCAGTTAACTCGATTGTTCATTCTTAGGAAGAATAAATGAGAGAATCACATGAACACACTTTTCAAAGTGTAAAAGAATAGTAAACATTAAATTAGTTTTTATTATACGACTTACCAAAATTTCATTTCCCCTAAAATGTTTGTTGGAGAAGACTCTCGAGAGTCCCTTGGACTGCAAGGAGATCCAACCAATCCATTCTAAAGGACGTCAGCCCTGGGTGTTCTTTGGAAGGAATGATGCTGAAGCTGAAACTCCAGTACTTTGGCCACCTCATGCGAAGAGTTGATTCATTGGAAAAGACTCATGCTGGGAGGGATTGGGGGCAGGAGGAAGAGGGGACGACAGAGAATGAGATGGATGGATGACATCACCGACTCGATGGACGTGAGTCTGAGTGAACTCCAGGAGTTGGTGATGGACAGGGAGGCCTGGAGTGCTGAGATTCATGGGGTCGCAAAGAGTCGGACACGACTGAGCAACTGAACTGAATTAAACTGAAAATGTTTGAGACACTGATAGTTCGCCTTTGAGACTTTTCTTTATATAGGCTTCCCCAAGGATCTATTTTTACTTCATAAAGGTTAATAGAGTTTGAAACATAGGCAGACAATCTTGACCTCAGAGCTGTTTTGCCTGCCTCACGTATATTGATTTGCAAATTAATGTTATGGCAGGATGTTTTGCATTAGAATTCTAAGCTTCATAGAAAAATCTGTTTGTCTCATCCACATAATCTTTGGATAACTTTCAGGATTATTCTTGTGCTCTTACCACTAAGACTCACTAACAGGGAGTTAGAGAAAGGAAGAGGCACGGGTGTATGGAGATGATCACAGTAGCTCACGAATTAGAGTTCATTTTTGAAATATTTTCTCTTTACCTTAAAACTTGAAAGCCTTTGGATTGTTACCCTTTAATGGCAAGGATTGTTTCCCTTATATATTTATTCTTCACAGCATCTATTGCAGCATTTGGTACAGTTTACACACTGAATCAATGCTTCCCATATAAATAAATGTAAAAAAGGCTCAACTCAAATTCCTTTTGAGGTTTTGTACTAAACCACAGCTTTGAGGTAGGTAAGAGTTTCAAAAGAATAAAATTACTTATTTATAGATTTATACTTAGGTGAAACTAATTGTAAGGAGTATGTTATATAGGAGGATGAAGTGACTTGTAAATTGGATGAGTATTTTGAACTCTTCCTCATTTATGAGTATTTTTCCTTTATAAAAGTAATGTTGCTGATTATAATATAGCAACAACTTAAATAGCATATATTGTATATATTCTCTAAAGTTTTCCTATATTTAAAGCTTTTTTACTATCAATGTATTTTGGATTTGTATTGTATTTTTTTTATGTGAAAAAATTATCAAAAGCAAGTAATACTTTTAGAACCACCTCAGAGGTTTCACTTTCAATAGGATAACACAAAATGCTTCAACGGACTCTTGTACCCTTGTACATGAAACAAATAGATCCTCTACGTTATAAAATTTTTATTGAATTGCTGAGTTTCTAGGAAAGATGGTGCCTCTAAAAAGTTATTCCACCACCACAGGGTGGGGGATTGCTGAAGGGGAAGCTACTGGCTGAAACCTGGGCATATAGTAATAATAACCTACAAAAGGTGAAACTCAGTGAAGAGAAACTCCCACTATGAACTCTGCACTCTGGAAATGAACCACAGACAGCAGTTGGTAAACTTTGAGACTTCTGAATGAAAATGAATACTTCCCATAGTTCTTGATTGAAACATATAAAACCCTTGAAAAAAAGCAAATTTAAAATAGACTGTCCACTGAATACGATTATAAAATCAGGGATCATAATCAAACATCAGAAACTCTAATCAAAACCTCAAATTTTTAATACTGAACTTTACAGACTGATTGTACAATTTATATGTAAGAATGAATACAATCCTAAAAAATCAACTAAAAGTGGGAAGATTTGTCTTGGATACCAAGATTATATACATCTCTATTGGTACAGAGATGGAAAGATTGATTAATGGAACAGAATCTAAAGCTGTGATACAAAAATCCATTTATGTTTGGAAATTTGCTAAATAACAAAGGCAGGAAGAACTGGAGGTTAAAAATATGTACTTTTCAAAAAATAGTATGTGATGATTTATTATATTTCCTTAAAAAAGAGATTGATTCCTTCTTCACATAACAAGCAAAATCAATGTCAGTGAATTAAAGAGTTAAAATACAAATAAAAACTAAAAATTTAGAAGTGTTGAAAATATTTTTATGATTTCAGAGCAGTATACAATTATATATTAAATAAGACATTGAAAGCACAAAATTTATAGAAAAGATTGATAAGTTTAACTACACTGAAATATTTTATTATAAGAAATTTTCAGTAAAGAAATTGGGAAAATATATTTGTAATACATATACTAATAAAAACTTGGCATTCAAATCTTATTAAAAATATGAATGCAAAAGAAAAATGAAAACAACCCAGAGAAAACTGGACCAAAATAAGGGGGAAATTTGCAAAAAAAGAAAAGCTTAAGGCCACAAATATATTACAAGTTGTTCAACATGAGGAATAATTTTGCACCCACCAAATTTGATAAAGTAAGTTTAATGATATCAAGTAATAATGATGTATATCAATGGAAAATCTTATACATCATTTGTGCAAGTGTGAATTGACTTGGCTGCTCAGGAAAACAATCTTTCAAATTTGTATTAACATAGTGAAACAAAAAAGCCTTTTATTAATAACAATAATAATATAAGTGGACTACAAAATTTGTAAAAAAATTGTGATATATTCATGCAATGCAAAATTATTCTGCAGCACAAATTAACTAACTATAGTAAATAAAACATGAAACAAACTTATAAATGTAATATTGGTTGAACAAAACAGTGTGAAAGACTACACACTTTTTATTTTATTCAGAGAAAAAGCAAAACTTGCTGTCATTATTTTTAAGATTTTAACTGTGATTTATTCCTCTTTGGGAAATGGAAAATGGTGACTATGAAACTCAGGATGGTGGTTCCTTTAAAGAGTATAAGGATTCCAAAGGATTCAGTTTAGTTCAGTTGCTCAGTCATGTCTGACTCTTTGAGACTCCATGAACCACAGCATACCAGGCCTCCCTGTCTATCACCAACTCCCGGAGTCCACCCAAACCCATGTCCATTGAGTCGGTGATGCCATCCAACCATCTTATCCTCTGTCATCTCCTGCCCTCAATCTTTCCCAGCATCAGGTTCCTTTCCAATGAGTCAGCTCTTTGCATCAGGTGACCAATGTACTGGAGTTTCAGCTTCAACATCAGTCCTTCCAATGAACACCCAGGACTGATCTCCTTTAAGGATGGACTGCTTGGATCTCCTTGCAGTCCAAGGGACTCTCAAGAGTCTTCTCCAACAACAAAGTTCAAAAGCATCAATTCTTCTGTGCTCACCCTTCTTCACAGTCCAACTCTCACATCCATACATGACTACAGAAAAAACCATAGCCTTGACTAGATGGACCTTTGTTAACAAAGTAAGGTCTCTGCTTTTTAATATGCTGTCTAGGTTGGTCATAACTTTCCTTCCAAGGAGTAAGCATCTTTTAATTTCATGGCTGCAATCATCATCTGTAGTGATTTTGGAGCTCCCAAAAATAAAAGTCTGACACTGTTTCCACTGTTTCCCCATCTATTTGCCATGAAGTGATGGGACTGGATGCCATGGTCTTATTTTTCTGAATATGGGCATTAAGCCAACTTTTTCACTCTCCTCTTTCACTTTCATCAAGAGGCTTTTTAGTTCTTCTTCACCTTTCTGCCATAAAGGTGGCTTCATCTGCATATCTGAAGTTATTGATATTTCTCCTGGCAATCTTGATTCCAGCTTGCGCTTCTTCCAGCCCAACATTTCTCATGATGTACTGCAGAGTGTACATCTGTACATATGTACTGCATAAGTTAAATAAGCAGAGTGACAATATACAGACTTGACGTACTCCTTTTCCTATTTGGAACCAGTCTGTTGTTCCATGTCCAGTTCTAACTGTTGCGTCCTGACCTGCATACAGGTTTCTCAAGAGGCAGGTCAGGTGGTCTCTTATTCCCATCTCCTTCAGAATTTTCCACAGTTTATTATGATCCACGCATGAGTATATTACATGAGTATATTAAGTATTAACATGTTCTAATTCTTAAACTGAATAATGGGATCATTATTATTCAACTTAGTATTATGTTTCATATAATTGCACATATGAAATACTACAGGCTAAATCATTTAAAAAAGAAATATCATAGTCAAACAAATATTATGTTATTAAAGTCTCTGAAATTATTCCATCATATTTACAGAACTGTTTTAATTGCAATGAAATCATCCAATATTAAATAGAGAATTATAATTGAAGTAAATTTTAGCTTTTCCAGGTGCCATTCAAATATTTCACCATTTTTTTTAAGTAAGCACAGATCTCCTTTAGTAATTTATCAGAATCTTCTTGTTTGTTAAACTTCAAACAGTATCAGAATTTCCAGGAGAAGATAAATAAGGTAAAGATACATTTCCATTGCTCTTTCTTATTATCATTTGACCAGATCACACCTTAATATTAATGTATAAAGTGCACACATTTTTAATTATACTTATGTTTTTATTGAATGCTTTACTCAAAAGCCCAGAGAAGCACAGGATTTTATTAGCATACATAAAACCTTATTATATACAGATATGTGACAGTTCAAATGCAAATCATTTTTTTAAGCTACATAAACAAACAAAATAATAGTTAATTTATTATTTTAAAAACATAGAAATTAGTTTTTCATAACAGAAAATAGAGTGGTTAAGTAGAATTAACATCCCACTATCCTAGGACTGTCTCACTTTATATCTGTCATCCTAGTTGAATTTTTAATAAAGTCCTTATTTAAATAATAAATAACATGATTACAATAGATATGTTTATTGAACAGCAGTAACATTTTTGGCTACATTTTAGAAAGATGAAAGTTTAAAGGAAGTGCCATAGGAAGCCTGATCCTTCATGTTAGTTATATATTTACCCAAACTCAGAAATGTCAAACAGAACTTTTTAAAAAATCTAAAAGATCACATACTTAGCATGTCCATTTTATGCTTGAGGAAATCATATAAACATATGTTTGATTATGTAGCAAGTGCACTTAAGAGTCAAGAGGCCAGGCAAGCTCCATCATGAACTTCTGGTAAGGACAACGTTTTTTACCTTTTTTTAATCATCCCAGCCCTCTATTTCTGCATCTATATACAGACAGTTTAAACCAGATGACTTCATTGGCCTTTCTGGATCTAAATTTTGAGGATTCTGTATCAAATACAACACATAGTTAAAACGTATGTGTTCGTCATAAATAACCGTACATACTTCTTTCTCACTTCCACATTTTTCTAAGTGATTCTCTCATGTAAAAAGATTATTAGAATATTTTCACTGAAGTTGTTATTCTGAATTCTAGTCATTGAGTTTTTTTTGTTTTGTTTTGTTTTTTTAAGTGTAAAACTCACTATCTGGTAAAAAAGAAACGTTTTCCTATAAACCCTTTTACCTGTTCATCCGCCCGAAACCAAAGCTGCACTGTCTGTCTTCTCACCTGGCAGCTGTGGGCAATTCAGAGTTATTTTCACTGTAAGAGATTTGTCACGCTGATGCTATGAAAAGATAGAAAAGGGAATGATTGCCCTATTGCTGCTGCCCCTCAAACATTTTGATTTTTACTTTACCGGTTTTAGTGTGGTTGAAATATCTCCCAAAAGGCATCGAAGTGACCTTCACCCAGCAAGTCAAGACTCTGTGCTTTATGGCCTGCTGTTTCATTCTGCTCCAGAGGAAGTCACTGTGAGGCCAGGTTGTTGGAATTCACTGTCCTGCAGGGACTTAAGAATGCTATAGAAATAGAGCCGCTTTGTTCTCAAATCTGAACGTTTACTAATCATTTAAGCTTCTGTTCGGTAATGTGACACTTGAAAAAAAAAATCACTTCTTGATATTTGGGTGTCAATTTTTGCTTGCAAAATAATATTGAAAGGTTAGTAAGAAGATATAAGATACAGGTAAAGCAATTCATGATTCAATCCTTTCACGCATCCTTCCTGGAATTCTTCCTGTGGGGTGTTTTCAATATAACTGCACTTATTTTTAACCATTTGGAGTATCAGAACAAAGGAAAAATTTTAAAGTTCCTTCTACAGAGCACCTTCACTGCCCAAAATGACTGCCCCAAGAGAAGGACACACATATGTCTTCATCTTCATTGAACTGTACTGTCTTGACATGTCATATTCAAAGCCATGATTTGAATAGAATTAAACTGAAAGTTTTGTGCTTTCTTGACTCTGTGCCAGACTGGATAAAATACTCATTTCTAGTATCTGAACTAATGCCACTGTCCTACACTTTCCCTAGTGGAGCTCAGTCTCTTTCTCTCCTGTCTTCTACCAGCTACTAGCTTGCTGCTCTCTATTGAGTCAGTTAATGTTCAGGGTAGGTGAAAAATACTACAACTTTAAGCAAAGGTTTCTGCTCCACGTCACCTAGATATAATTATGCCAAAAAGAGTAAAAGAAAAAGTAGGATACAGTAGAGAAATGCACCAAAAAAAAAAAAAAATCACATATTTATAAGCAGTGATTTCTATCATGTTTAAAAACTAAGATGTACCTAAATATTAACTTTCATACACACCTATATTTAAGGATAAAATGAACTATTACATTTAGAAATTACCAAATAGTATCTTGAACATAAGTCAATTTCAATATATCGATAATCTGTGTAAGAATGAATTATTTCTGTATTGCACAAATCAACCCACTCCAGTATTCTTGCCTGGAGAAAACCATGGACAGAGGAGCCTGATAGGCTATGGTCCACATGATTTCAGAGATTCAGACACAACTGAAGTGACTTAGCACAGAAATAGAGAACTATTAAAGAGACACAAAAATACTACTGCTAAGTCACTTCAGTCATGTCCGACTCTGTGCGACCCCATAGACAGCAGCCCATCAGGCTTCCCTGCCCCTGGGATTCTCCAGGCAAGAACACTGGAGTGGGTTGCCATTTCCTTCTCCAATGCATGAAAGTGAAAAGTGAAAGTGAAGTTGCTCAGTTGTGTCCGACCCTCAGCGACCCCATGGACTGCAGCCCACCAGGCTCCTCCATCCATGGGATTTTCCAGGCAAGAGTACTGGAGTGGGGTGCCATTGCCGTCTCTGAGACACAAAAATATTTATATACATATATATTTGTATATATATGGTGAAAGTTGAAAGAAGTGAAAGTTGCTCTGTTGTGTCTGACTCTTTGCAACCCCATGGACTATACAGTCCACGGAATTCTCTAGGCCAGAATACTGGAGTGGGTAGCCTTTTCCTTCTCCAGGGTATCTTCCCAACCCAGGGATCGAACCCAGGTCTCTCGCATTGCAGCCGGATTGTTTACCAGCTGAGCCACAAAGGAAGCCCAAGAATACTGGAGTTGGTAGTCTATCCTTTCTCCAGTGGATCCTCCCAGCCCGGGAATCGACCAGGGTCTCCTGCATTGCAGGTGGATTCTTTACCAACTGAGCTATCAGGGTAGTTGTATATATTTCAATTCATCTTCATTCTTCCATTATCCAGGAATATAAATATTTGCTATCTTGGTTGTTTGAGGTTGGTAACAGTATGAGTAATTAATATCTATAGTTATTTATACCTATAAGTAATTAAAATCTCTTTGACGAAGAAGAATTCTGGCAATCTTTAACTTACTGAATTTTTGTAAGATTGGTTTTTATTATGATTATACCTTCTGATAGCAGAACATGGTGATATTTGCAACCTTATCTCTAAGAAATATTTCCTCTTTTGAAACAAATGGCTCTTATTTTAATGCATATATGGATCATCTCTGCTTTTTCAAGTTGCCAAAATTATGGCACCTTTTTCTTTTAAAATATGAACTTTGGAGAAGTCATATTATTGGCCAAGACAAGTTATTATGTAAGCCGGTATCCTCAGTTCTTCATATGCTGAAATTCTATTGTGTCACTGTGCTCATTCTATGGACAGACAACTTCTGAGATGTCATGTATGATTATCATAACATAGTTATATAGACTTTACAGTAACTCTAATAGAAGTGTTTATTCCAAGAAAGACAAGAAACAGGCTAAAATAATATATATTGTCCATGATTGCATCTCAGAATGCTGCTGCTGCTGCTAAGTCGCTTCAGTCGTGTCCGACTCTGTGCAACCCCATAGATGCTAGAAACTTTCAAATGACCATGACTTGCAAATAGTAGTCACTCTTTTCATATTCCATAAGACAAGTTTCTAGTCATTTTCCCACTATTTTATTCTGAGCATTTAAGTAGATCCTTTCCTTCTAAAACACACAGTCATTGGGAATTTTAACACTTTGTATTTTCCAATATTCCCCCTTCTAATTTCAATATTATCTAATCTATTGGAAAATAGTACATTTTCCTAATGATGATGTCCTGTTCCTAGTGTTGTAGAGAAGGACTTTTTTTTAACAGCTCCTTATTCTGTACTGTGTGTGTCACCATGGCTTTGCCTTCGTTTCTCTGAGTGCAATCAGGAGTATTCAAAATCTATTTTCCGAGTATGTAAAAAATTGTCTAAAGACAACTTAAAAATAGTTGATGCTATGTAAAGCTAGATCTGCATAAAATGTACCTTGGAATATATCCAGATACCATTATTTAACATTGCATTATGATAATTAGCACATAAAAGTAATGCTGAAATTTGCTCTAAGTAAAGTGAAATTATTCATGAATTCCCCCCAGCCTCCACCCTATATCCTACCTTTCATCTCCATCTCCTACCCAGATGTTGAATAGCAAATGCATAAGAAATATTATGTGCATGTCCACTGGAGAATATATGCAGAGCCCATTTTAAGATAGAGTCTGCTATCCTCTGAGCCCCACTACAGCAAGTTGTTCTTTCAAATCTTTTGCTCAATTTTTCTGTTTGTTGATTCTCTGCTTTTCTGTTTTCTGATCTGTATTATGACCATAAACACCTAAACCCAAAATGAGGTACACAAATTTTCAAGAGGTTAACCTCAAACTGTGCTGTTTTGCTTTAAATTTGGAGTAGCATTTTGTCAAAATCTTGGGGTCCAGAGTTTCTTACAGGTAAAACAAGCTGCCTTACAAATAGGAATCAATGTCATATACATATATGTGTGTATATATATACACATTTCCTTCTCCATTTAAGTATATATAGATAGATAGATAGATAGATATCACTGTAGGTGTGCAGTTTCCCTGGTGGCTCAGTGGTAAAGAATCTGCCTGCCAATGCATGAGATGCAGGTTCAATCCCTGGATTGGAAAGATCCCCTGGAGAAGGAAATGGCAACCCACTCCAGTATTCTTGCCTGGGAAATCCCATGTACAGAGGAACCTGGTGGGCTACAGTCCATGGAGCAGCAAGAGAGTCAGACATGACTTAGTTACTAAACAACACAACAATACTAAAAGTATACACACACAAATATGTATGTCTATATGTTTTGCTTTTTTGTGTTGATGAGAAAAACACTGTCACTGTTATTTAATGTTGTTTCACATTCAGTTTCATGCCTAACTAAATGCATTGTGTCTAATAGGCATTACAATGCATATAAAATATGTTTAATTAAAAAATCTGTCAAAATAAATATATTAATCCCCAAATAATTTTCTTTATAAAGATTTTACTCTTTAGGAAACTTTGATATGATATGGTGCAATACCCCCTGATCTTTACTCCTGTTCAAAAGTTATCTTGGTGTTTTTGTAGCTATTTGGAAGAGTCCTCCTATGTACTCAGACAACTGCTTTATTTGTAGGATAAACAGGGATATTAATGGGGAAACAGTTGACACCTCTTATTGATATTTCCCCAAGGGCAACCAAAGCTAAAGTTCAAATCATCAGCATGATATTTTCAAACCAGGGAAGCATGATCCATGGCACAAAATCTGCTAAGAAAACCCTCTACACAATATTAAAAACTGCTTTTCTCAGCAGATCAGTGTATTTATTTAATATAAAAATAAGTCACTGTTGTCTTATATCAACAAATATCCATGTTAAAAGCTTAAGTGGTTCCTGATAAAAGAGAATATGCTAGATGTTAACCCCAACTTTGTTTTTACCCAATATTTCTGTGGGCTAAAGAAACTCGTTAGCCCTTGAATCTGTAATAAAAGTTATTACCAATGTTGCAATCTAAATGTGATTCACATAAAGGGAACTATAAAAAAAAATAAGGCATGATGTCAAAAAGTGTCAAGACAAAATATTTTAAACAAAACACCACACAGCTTTTATTTAGCTTATCATTGGCCCCAATGTTTTTATAGAGATAAGACAAAGAAATACAACAAGCAAAATTACAAAAATTTTATTTGGAAAGTGTCATATATAAATTAACATATGCATGTATATGTGTATAGAAGTCTGGATATCTGCTACCTTCTTTCCCTCAAAAAGTAAAATTGTGACCATCATAAAATATAAAATGATGTGTTTAAACATTTTATTTATTAATTTAAAAAGCAGTAAGAAACTAAGACTGGTTCAAAGAATCATTTAAAGAATAAATCATTTAAAAATTTTCTGTATAGTTGAATACTACATAATTAGGCAGGAATGCTGATATTAATATTTTAATATATCTAAACTGGTTTATATCTGGTAGGAAAATAAAATATATTGGGGTTATCTTTTCTAGATGACAAAAATTAATTGTGTTTTTATTGCATAAAATATATTTGCATTTAAATGGACAATAATAATTGACATTTCTCTCCATTATCTACAACTAACTTCATAAGTTCTAAAATAGCCTTATCAATGGAAACAAAAACAAAGATGACCATTATAGATATCAGATTATCCCTGAAAGGTTCCTTAGATAATGACCAGCATTTAACTGAAAATACTGTATATACTCTTTTGACTTTCCAAGTTTTGGAAATCATAACTTTTAATGCAAGAGTGACAGTAACACCGACATTATAGGATTTTCAAGTAATTGAAAGAAAAATTTACTGTGAGTTTTTACAATGCTCCTTGGTTATGGTATGTGCAATGTCTCTCAAATCAGTAGCATGATATATCACAAAGCATCACTGTAATGAAAGCTGTGCTATAATTCAGGAAACTTCATTTTGAAATTGAGCTTTTATAATTTTACACTGTGATAGCTATTAAGGGAATTATCTTTTCTTTTTCTTTCATGTGAGAACAATAATATTAAGACTGTCACTGGGGGATAAGAGAAGGGGATATATAATTTATATATGATTTTATTTAATTTCGGAGAAGGCAATGGCACCCAACTCCAGTACTCTTGCTTGGAAAATCCCATGGACGGAGGAGCCTGTTAGGCTGCAATCCATGGTGTTGCTGAGTCGGACATGACTGAGCGACTTCCCTTTCACTTTTCACTTTCATGCATTGGAGAAGGAAATGGCAACCCACTCCAGTGTTCTTGCCTGGAGAATCCCAGGGACAGGGGAGCCTGGTGGGCTGCCGTCTATGGGGTGGCATAGAGTCGGACATGACTGAAGTGACTTAGCATAGCATTATTTAATTTGCTGTAAATATAATGCACGTGTCTAATAAATTTATTGTAGCTGTATTGATTATGTGTATTTTATAAAATTAACTGGCAAGGGAAAACAGGAACCAGGCAATGATTAAATCATAACTGGTTCAGATCTTAACTGTACATACATATGTGCAACTAATCTAGGTGAATACCAATAGTAAAAAAAAGATTTTTCTTTCATAGAATTAAATTTTGGTGAGTCAAGAAGCAGACTTGAAACTCACTATTTAAATTTAGATATTTACATCTTGGAAGAAAAATAAAAATATAGGAGTTAAATGAGGTATAGCTATTATTTTAGATAAGTAAATGAGTAAAGACCTCTCTGAGGAGATGACAGTCAAGTAGAAATTTAAAGTGAGTGAACAAGTGAGAGAGAGATGCTTATGAATACTTTCCAAAATAAACTGGGGCATGATTATGTTTGGCTTCTTTCAATAAAAAATGGAAGTTATGTGACTGGCAAAAAGTGTAATCTAAGGAAATCTATAAGAGATGAATTTGGAAAAGATGCTTGGGGCCAGATTAGGTAAATTTTGGTAGGCCATTTGCTGTGACATTGATGATCTAGAGATTGTCACACTGAATGAAGTCAGACAAAGACAAATATATGATATTACTTATATGTGGAATCTAAAAAAAAATAAAAAGATACAAATCAACTTATTTAAAAAATAGAGTCACAGATGTAGAAAACAAATTTATGGTTACCAAAGGGAAAAGGGGGAGGAGGAATAAATTAAGAGATTGGAACTGAAATATACACACCACTATACATGAAATAGATAACTAATAACCTCTACTTAATACTCTTTAATGACTTCTGTGGGAAAAAGAATTTTGAAAAGAGTGGTACATAAGCCTATATGTACAACTGAACACTTTCTATATAGAAGAAACTAACACAGCATTGTAAATAAACTATATTCTAATAAAAATTAATTTAAAAGAGAAAAAAAAATTGGTAGGCCATAGTGTGGATTATGGGATATACTTTTAATGCTCTAGGATGGTAAGTTTCTTTCTGGAAAGTCAGATCATGTGATCTGCTTTTTTAAAAAGAAATCCCTCTGGTTATTATGTGTAAAATAAACTGGGAGAACAAAAGTAAAAGTGGTAGAAAGGAAACCCTCAAATTGGCATGCTCAGACATGTCTGACTCTTTGAGACCTGTGGACTGTATGTAGCCTGTCAGGCTCCTCTATCCATGGGATTCTCCAGGCGAGAATACTGGAGGGGGTTGCCATTTCCTTCTACAGAGGATCTTCCCGACCCAGGGATCAAACCCACATCTCCTGCCTTGCCAGGTGATTTCTTTACTACTGAGCCACTTAGGAAACCCAGAAAGGAAATTAGTGGGAGGCTAATGCTACAAGTGAGGATACAGATGGCAGTTGCTTGAGTTAGGGAATAGTGGTATTCACTGTGAGGAGTGGTCAGAATCTGAATATTAAATGTCATGGAAGTGCCAACAAATATGCTGATGCATTAGATTTTGAGTGTAAAAGAAAGGAGCTCAAGAAAGCCCTCAAGATTCTTATGAGAACATTTAAGTGAATGGTGCTGAAGAAAAGTGAAAGTGAAGTCGCTCAGTCGTGTCCGACTCTTTGTGACCCCATGGCCTGTAGCCTACAAGGCTCCTCCGGCCATGGGATTCTCCAGGCAAGAATACCGGAATGGGTTACCATTTCCTTCTCCAGGGGATCTTCCTGGTCCAGGGATCGAACCTGGGTCTCCCACATTACAGGTAGATGCTTTAACCTCTGAGCCACCACGGACCTAACCGAAAAATAGTGCAGGGTCAGAGTCAGGCATTTCATTGTGGGTATATCAGGTTTGAGATCCCTACTAAGCATCTAAATGGAGATAATGATTATGTCGCCAGACATAGTAATCTAGAGTTTAAAACTATAAAACTGATAGGTAGGTAGGGAATAAATAGAGAGGGATGAAACGTGGTAAGAATGAGTCCTTGGTATGTATTTACAAGTTGAGAAAATAAAGAAGACCTAGCTTTGGGGCTTGAACAACTGTGGCAGTGGAGCCAAAGGAAAACAAGACAGTCAAGAGCAGAGATGAACAATTGAGTCAAAAAGAGATGACTAATTGATTTTTCAATTTGGAAATGTGGAAAACTTGACAAGAGAGGTTTCATGGAATGGTTGAAGGCAAATGCCTGACTATGGCAGGTTTAAGTAGGAGTACAGTAAGTTCAGTTTCTGCTGTTCAAATACTTCTTAGAACTGAATGGCCTGCAGAATATATTAGCAGTAAAGAAAGAATGAAAGCAGATAGAGCTTTTATAAGATTTAGTGCAGTGTGAGATTTCACTAGCTTTGCAATAGAGTAATATAAGTCACTTTTTTTGTGAGTTCTCATATATCTCATATATTTATTTGACACATAATTCCTAATGTCTATAAGTCATTATCCTCTACAGGGACCTCCTATTGTTTTTTGTTTTTTCCTTGATTTCTGTTTTCAGGAAAGGGGTCCTATTTCTCTGATTTCAAGGCAGTTTCTCATGTTTTCTGTTCCCAGAATCTAGGTACTGAAATCAAATGGATGGAAAAAATTTTTTTTCTTATTTATTTGTTCTGTCCAGGTTTTACATTTTCCTAACAATCTTCAAAGGTATACCTAAGATTAATAATTACATTGATATGCAGAATAGTATCCTTTTTGGTTGTATAGAAGCTGACTAATTCAAAGTTATACGTTGTATGACTTTGGCAAAACACATGCCAAACTGCAGTGCTTTTCCTAAAATAAAAAATGACTTGAAATCAATACCTCCAGAAAAACTCAAACTGCTGACAGATGAAAAATTTGCTGAAATTCTGGGCAGAACAGAAATAAGGAGAACAAACAATATTTGACAGATTACTCATGAATTCTCAGCAGGTCATCTTTATCTGAAGAAAGTTCTTTATTCTTTTCATCAGTTTATTTCATAATCATTTGTTTTGGACATCAAAGCAGGGTTTTCACACAAATTTTGTCTTTTACTAAGATTCTATTCCAAAGAGTATTGGCATTTGACATGAAAGGGCATTTTTGATCAAATGTCCTTCACATTATAATTAGTGAAGCCAAATCACATGGTGTGCCTGTAGCTAGAGTCAGAGAAAAACAAGGTTAATACACAGTTCTTTGTTGATCAAAAAGCTGTATGGATTGAATGAAAGAAGATGCGAAATGATGCAAAAGGAAAGACGCTGTAAGAATATTTTTTTCTCCACCTTCTGCTTGTCATAAGTTTCTTTGAAAACAAACCTGGAATTCTTGTCTCAAATATTTGTCTGCCACCATAAGGGGACTTTAATTCCACCTGGTTTTATTTCTCTTTATATTTAATTCACTATTGCCTATGTTGTAATTGATAATGATGGCTTCATTCTTTCCTTATAAAGTGAAAACGACCAACAGGAATGCGATAGATGAACCTATTAAGTTAACACAACTAGGACATTATTTTTCATTTTAATTGAATAAATATAATTATAAGACTTTATTTTCATTAGTTTTAGATTTACAGTAAAACTGAGAGCAAAGCATGAAGATTTCTCATATATTGCTGTCCATGCACACGGCACATTCCCTATATCAATGTTGCTCATCAGAATGGTACCTTTTTTACCAAGGACTGATACATCATCAACACTCACAGTCCATAATTCACATTAGGGTTTACTATTGGTGTTGTGCATTCTATGAGTTTGGAAAAGAGTGAATAATGTATATTCATCCTTATATATAATATAGAATATTTTCACTGCCCTAAACTTTCTCTGTGCTCTGCATATTCATCTTGCATTCCATCCTAACAACCATTTATCTTTTTAATGCCTCAGTAACTTTGCCTTTTCCAAAATATCACATAGTTGGAATCACACATTATGAAGGCTTCTCAAATTAGCTTCTTTCACTTCGGTTCAGTTCACTTCAGTTGCTCAGTTATGTTCGACTCTTTGCGACCCCATGGACTGCAGCATGCCAGGCCTCCCTGTCCATCACAAACCTAGGACTTTAGTCAAATTCATGTCCATTGAGTTGGCGATGTCATCCAACCATCTCATCCTCTGTTGCCCCCTTCTCATCCTGTCTTCAATCTTTCCCACCATCAAGGTCTTTTCAAATGAGTCAGTTCTTTGCATCAGGTGGCCAAAGTATCAGAGCTTCAGTTTCAGCATCAGTCCTTCCAATGAATATTCAGGACTGATCTCCTTTAGGATGGACTGCTTGGATCTTCTTGCAGTCCAAGGGACTCTCAAGAGTCTTCTCCAACACCACAGTTCAAAAGCATCAATTCTTCAGTGCTCAGCTTTCTTTATAGTCCAACTCTTGCATCCATAGATGACTACTGGAAAAACCATAGCTTTTACTAGATGGACCTTTGTTGGCAAAGTAATGTCTGTTTTTTTAATATGGTATCTAGGTTGGTCATAACTTTTCTTTCAAGGAGTAAGCGTCTTTTAATTTCATGGCTGCAGGCACCATCTGCAGTGATTTTAGAGCCCCCCCAAATAAAGTCTGACACTGTTTCCACTGTTCCCCCATCTATTTGCTATGAAGTGATGAGATCAGATGCCATGATCTTTGTCTTCCGAATGTTGAGCTTTAATCCAACCTTTTCACTCTCCTCTTTCACTTTCACCAAGAGGCTCTTTAGTTTTCTTCTCTTTCTGCCATAAGTGTTGTGTCATCTGCATATCTGAGGTTATTGATGTTTCTCCCAGTAATCTTGATTCCAACTTGTGCTTCCTCCAGCCCAGCATTTCTCATGATGTACTCTGCATATAAGTGAAATAAGCAAGGTGACAATATACAGCTTTGATGTACTCCTTTCCTGATTTGGAACCAGTCTGTTGTTTCACATCCAGGTCTAACTGTTGCTTCCTGACCTGCATACAGATTTTGCAGGAGGCAGATAAGGTGGTCTAATATTCCAATCTGTTTAAGAATTTTCCAAGTTTGCTGTGATCCACATAGTCAAAGGCTTTGGCATAGTCAATAAAGCAGAAATGGATGTTTTTCTGGAACTCTCTTGCTTTTTCAATGATCCAACAGATGTTGGCAATTTGATCTCTGATTCCTCTGCCTTTCCTAAATCCAGCTTGAACTGGATTTAGAATCTGGAAGTTCACAATTCACGTATTGTTTAAGCCTGGCTCGGAGAATTTTGAGCATTACTTTACTAGTGTGAGATGAGTGCAATTGTGTGGTAGTTTGAGCATTCTTTGGCACTGTCTTTCTTTGGGATTGGAATGAAAAGTGACATTTTCTTGTCCTGTGGCCATTGCTGAGTCTTCCAAATTTGCTGGCATATTGAATGCAGCACTTTGACAGCATTGTCTTTTAGGATTTGAAATAGCTCACTGGAATTCCATCACCTCCTCTAGCTTTGCATTTATGTTTCCTCCATACCTTTCTATGGTTTCATAGCTCTTTTCTTTTCAGCATTGAATAATATCCCATTGTCTGGCTGTATTACAGTTTATTTATCCATTCACTCACAGAAAGATATCTTTGTTACTTCCAAGTTTTGGCAAGTATGAAAAAGTGGCTATATATTTGTGTAGGCAGATTTCCCTGTGAGTACATTTTCAACTTCTTTGAGTAATTAATAGGGAGTGTTTCATTGCTAGATTTTATGGTAAGAATATACTTAATTTTGTAGAAAACTAGCAAACTGTCTTCCAAAGTGGCTTTGCCATTTTGCATTCACACCAGCAATGAATGTAAATTCCCTTTGCTCTGTATCCTCACCACCATTTGGTATTATCAATATTATGGGTCTTGGCCATTCTAATGGTTATGAGGTTCTATCTCTTTCATTGTTTCAGTTTGCATTGCTATGATGATACAGGATGTACAGCATCTTTAATATGCTTATCTGCCATCTATATATCTCTGGTGGGGTGTCTATTAATATCTTTGGTTGATTGGTTGTATTCATATTGTTGAGTTTTAAGAATTATTTGTATATTTTTTATAACAATCATTTATTAGCTATGTTGTATTTTCCAAATATTTTCTCCTAGTCTGAGATTTGCTGTCTAATTCTCTTTTAATTTTAATAAAGTCCAGCTTATCAATGAGTTATTGCATAAATTGTGTTTTTGATGTTGTATCTAAAAAGGCATTACCAAAATCCTCTTGATTTTCTTTTATGTTATCTTCCAGGAGTTTTCTCTTATATGTGTTATGGTTAGGTCTGTGTTTTATCTTGGATGAATTTTTGTAAAAGGTCTGTGTCTGGAGTTTTCTTTTTTGCATGTGGGTGTCCAGTTGTTTCAGCATCATTTATTAAATAGATTATCTTTGTTCCACAGTGCTATCTTTCCTTTGTCAAAGAGCAGTTGACTATGTTTTGGGGCTTCCCTGGTGGCTCTGATGGCAAAGAATCTGCCTGCAGTGCAGGAATCTTGGGTTCAATCCCTGGGTTGGGAAGATCCCCTGGAGAAGGGCATGGCAACCCACTCTGTGTTCTTACCTGAAGTAACACCATAGACAGAGGTGCCCAGCGGGCTACAGTCCATGGGGTCGCAAAGAGTCAAACACGACTGAATGACTAAGCAGAGCACAGCACAGGAGGCCCTGTTTCTGGACTCTCTCCTATGCTCTATTGATCTATTTGTCTTATTTTTTCACCAATACCACACTGTTATTATAACTGTATCTTTACTAAGTATAATTTTTCAAACCTAGTTTAAAGTTCAGAAACACTTTTTAAAAGTGCCCCAATAGGCAGTTAAGGATACATTTTCATTTTTTATTTGTTTTCATTTTAATATGTAAGGTACAGCATCAACAATTGTTTCTTAAAATAATCCAACATAATACTACATATTGTTAAATAGTAAGTGTATTTATCTAATAATATGTGTTATTTTTCCAGAAAATGTGAAAAAATTTGGCAATAATGTAACATACTTTGACATTAGAAATAATGTACTCAAAGTTACTTGTTACTTTTTTACATACTCAGTTGTTAGTGTTATAGTTTAAATATTTAGATTAAAATCTCTAAACTTTACATCCTAAACTTTCAAACACTGAGATTATATGCTCTTTTTGTATAGAAGTATACCATATAATGGTTTTTATTGTATATAAATTGCCAAGTTGAGTTAAATCCTAGACTTGTCTAAAAGCGAATCATGTATCATGTTAAATTTTTCAAATGCATATTAATTACTTATAAACTCATGCTTTTCTAAACCTATGCCCAACATGGCTTATAAAACCCTGAAGGAACAAGTTTTATCAACAATAGATACAGGAATTAAGATATTCTTGACTATCTAGTAACTTCATTATAGTTTTATTTTAAAACTACATAACAATGGGTAAACCATGAAAAAGTGTTTAATTCTGGTACTGTATTATATGAGTCTTTATAAACACTAACTTGAAATATCACTTGATGAGAATGTACTAGTTATTTGTTATATTGTACGATAATTTTTTATCATTTATAAAATATCTTTAATGAAATTTATTTCATGGAGTAGTATAGAACTGATGCTGACTATTTCTATAATCCTTCATGTTCCAGAAGGCTGAAATTTTTTTTTTATTATGAATCACCAGTAGTTTCCAAGTTGTTAACTAAGGCCCATAATACCTAGTCCATAAAATTCATCCACTAAACAAACGTTTATTTCTAAAACCTTCCTTCTTTTCTTCCTTCCTTTCTCTTCCTCTCCCTCCTTCCCTTTATCCCCACTCTTTTTTCCTTCCTTAGTATGTCTTGCTTCATGTTTATTGTTTAGTATTATCAGACAGTAGCATTGATTATTTTGCTATTAACGGATTTCTAATGAACTTTTTAAAGTGAACTTAATTAGCTGTGAGTTAATATCTGATTTAAAGTTAATTTAATTATCTCCAAATTAATTCCCAGATAGCTCAATTGGTAAAGAATTCACCTGCAATGCAGGAGATCCCAGTTCCATTCCTGGGTCAGGAAGATCCACTGGAGATGGGATAGTCTATCTACTCTAGTATTCTTGGGCTTCCCCTTGTGGCTCAGCTGGTAAAGAATCTGCCTGCAATGTGGGAGACCTGGGTTTGATCCCTGGGTTGGGAAGATACCCTGGAGAAAGGAAAGGCTACCCATTCCAGTATTCTTGCCTGGAGAATTCCATGGACTACAGTCCATGGGGTCACAAAATGTCAGACACAACTGAAAGACTTTCACTTTCAATTACCATAAAAAGAGTAAATTTATTAAATTTGGAAAATAATTTAAATCAAAATATTTTAGATATTAGATTTATTATTTTATTCATTTAGAGAGAAAAGTATTCGGTATTTACCATGATTACCAAAAAAAAAAAAAAAGAAAATGCTTTAGAGGAGACAAGTAAATGAAATGCAGATGAAATGCAGATCTAGTGTAGACATTTAGAAAACCTTTCATTGTTTACATTATGTGGTAATTAAGTAATTTTAGAGTTTGCTTTATAAAGCTAATTTATAAAAGATGATATTGGTCATTTTTATCTCTTAAAATCATTGGATTATTTCATTCACAGCTTGAACAGCTGGCTAAAATGTATGACTAGAGACCATTTGTGTTAGTCAAAATTTGGGGATAATATTTTTAAAATATTTTAAAATACAAATAAAGCCATCATCTAAGCTTTACCATTTTCAACCCTTCTTAGACTAAAATATTTTATTCTTTACCTTTTATCAAGTGATATTAACTGTTGAGACCAGCTCGAGAAGAAGGGTTTCCGAAAGTGGGATATGGGAGGGAATGAGAAATGAGACACAAGAATTCAGAGAAAAGCGAGGATCAGGGGACCAACACCGTTCCAAGGTGAAGGTGCTGAAACTGAATCCAAGCCAGTTTATTAGACTTTCAGCCGTGAAATAAAGAGTGAGCGAGGAGTTAAACTATAGCTCATGTGGCCTTCAGGGCCAAAGAACAAAATGATCATTAACCATTGAGTAATTAGGAAACAGTAATCAATAACACGGAGAAGGCAATGGCACCCCACTCCAGTACTCTTGCCTGGAAAATCCCATGGACAGAGGAGCCTGGTGGTCTGCAGTCCATGGGGTCACTAAGAGTTGGACACGACTGAGCGACTTCACTTTCACTTTTCACTTTCATGCATTGGAGAAGGCAATGGCAACCCACTCCAGTGTTCTTGCCTGGAGAATCCCATGGACACGAGAGCCTGGTGGGCTGCCATCTATGGGGTCTCACAGAGTTAGACACAACTGAAGTGACTTACCAGCAGCAACAGCAGCAATCAATAACAAATCAGTAACTAAGACTAATATTCTTATCTGTAGATTTTCCACCAGATATGTAAAACCTGTGACTCTGAGACGCCAGTTGAGAAACAGTCCGGGGTCGTTTTTCCGACCCCAGGACCAAATCTTGTTTTCAAGATTATGAACTGTTCCCTCTGGACTTGTTCCAAGAGTCTCATGCCTTGTAGCATCCAGTTTACCAATAATTATAAATTTCTTTTGTGGCCCTTGCCAGGGCCTGCTTTTGTTCTATTCTTTTTGTCTCCTACATCTCCCCCTTTTTGATTTTCTATGTGATGAGAAATGGTGAGAAATGTTAGTTGTTGTTGTTGGCTTCATTGCCTCTTGATCATTTTTCTCCAGACTATAGAGAAACAAAAACACATAATTAATAGCACTCTCATAACCAAAGCAATTTTGTATCCAAATGTCTTGACCTGTTTTAAGGGATTAAGAGAAGAAGGATTATCAGCAATGGTATCAAGAAAATCTGATCTAGAAATTACATCAAGATGTTAATTCAGTTCAGTTCAGTCGCCCAGTCATGTCCGACTCTTTGCGACCCCATGAATCGCAGCACGCCAGGCCTCCCTGTCCATCACCAACTCCCGGAGTTCACTCAGACTCACGTCCATCAAGTCAGTGATGCCATCCAGCCATCTCATCCTCTGTCGTCCCCTTCTCTTCCTGTCCCCAATCCCTCCCAGCATCAGAGTCTTTTCCAATGAGTCAACTCTTCTCATGAGGTGGCCAAAGTAATGGAGTTTCAGCCTTAGCATCATCCCTTCCAAAGAAATCCCAGGGCTAATCTCCTTCAGAATGGACTGGTTGGATCTCCTTGCAGTCCAAGGGACTCTCAAAAGTCTTCTCCAACACCACAGTTCAAAAGCATCAATTCTTCAGCACTCAGCTTTCTTCACAGTCCAACTCTCACATCCATACATGACCACTGGAAAAACCATAGCCTTGACTAGACGAACCTTTGTTGGCAAAGTAATGTCTCTGCTTTTCAATATGCTATCTAGGTTGGTCATAACTTTCCTTCCAAGGAGTAAGCGTCTTTTAATTTCATGGCTGCAGTCACCATCTGCAGTGATTTTGGAGCCCAAAAAAATAAAGTCTGACACTGTTTCCACCGTTTCCCCATCTATTTGCTATGAAGTGATGGGACCGGATGCCATGATCTTCATTTTCTGAATGTTGAGCTTTAAGCCAACTTTTTCACTCTCCACTTTCACTTTCATCAAGAGGCTTTTTAGTTCCTCTTCACTTTCTGCCATAAGGGTGGTGTCATCTGCATATCTGAGGTTATTGATATTTCTCCCGGCAATCTTGATTCCAGCTTGTGCTTCTTCCAGCCCAGCATTTCTCATAATGTACTCTGCATATAAGTTAAATAGTTTTTGATTATCTTGTCGTAGATCTTGAATATCTACAGAAATATTATCTTGGTTCAATAGTTGTTGTTTAACTTTATCCCAATTGAATTGTGTCTTATTGTATTTGAAAGCCATTACAAAAAAGGAAGTATAGTTTTAATCACATCTTAGTCTCAGCTGTTTTTGTAAACTGACTCATTGATCTCCTAATAAAATAACAGACTGTTGAAGGTCGGCCACTTGGGAGGCCAGCTTTCTATCGATATTTTGTTGAGTGGTCCAAAGGACATCGGCATCTTTACACCATTTTTGTACAAAATGAACTGAATTTTGTACAGATTTATAAAGAGCCATTCCAGCTATGGCTGCCATAGTGGTAATAGCAATAATGTTTAAGATGGCAGCAAATTAGTAATCTCAGAAAATGTTTATCATGTTTAAGATTTTTCAATAACATATAATGTAGGGCTTTCTTGTCAAGGTTGTTGTAAATCAACTGGAACCCATATGTCAGTTCTGGTTTTAAGAATGTAAATACTCTGCCAACTTTCATCAAACGGAATGGTATTATTTACACATGTATAAAATGAACAATTAATACATGTTACTAATCCTAAATTAGGATCATATTTTGTTGGTCTAATCATAAAAACAAAAGGAATTCTTACACAAGTCTGAATACTACAGGTAGAGTTTTTTGTAAAATTAAAGGTAGCTTTTGGGTCATTTAAAATATATTCAGTATATCATCTCTTCCAAGCAATTAGTTCTTTTAATATCATGGGTATTTTCTATAATTCATCACGAATAGGATAATGATCTAGACGAGGCGCAAGGGGAGCTAATCCTACCCCATGCCATATGAGGGGTTGACTACCGTAAGTACTAATTGTCTTTTTATTATATATCCATGGGGAAGACACTTTAGATTCTATAAGTTTAGGGGTTCTTCAGGTTCCCCAATTGATAATGGAGCCTTCTGCAACATTTAATAATAAGTGACCTTAAAATTCTCCAAACCAGGCTTCAACAGTAAATGAACCGTGAACTTCCAGGTGTTCAAGCTGGATTTTGAAAAGGCAAAGGAACCAGAGATCAAATTGCCAAAATCCATTCAATCATCAAAAAATCAAGAGAGTTCCAGAAAAGTATCTACTTCTGCTTTATTGACTATATCAAAGCCTTTGACTGTGTGGATCACAACAAACTGTGGAAAATTCTTCAAGAGATGGGAATACCAGAACACCTTACCTGCCTCCTGAGAAACCTGTATGCAAGTCAAGAAGCAACAGTTAGAACTGGACATGGAACAACAGACTAGTTCCAAATTGGGAACGAAATACATCAAGGCTGTATATCCTCACCCTTCTTATTTAATGTGTATGCAGAGTACATCATGCAAAATGCCAGGCTGGATGAGGCACAAGCTGGAATCAAGATTTCCGGGAGAAATATCAATAACCTCAGATACGCAGTTGACACCACCTCTTATGGCAGAATGTGCAGACGAACTAAAGAGCCTCTTAATGAAAATGAAAGAGGAGAGTGAAAAAGTTGGCTTAAAGCTCAACATTCAGAAAACTAGGATCATGGTATCCATTCCCATCACTTCATGGCAAATAGATGGGGAAAAGGTGGAAACAGTGGCTGATTTTATTTTTGGGGGCTCCAAAATTACTGCAAATGATGACTGCAGCCATGAAATTAAAAGACTTGCTCCTTGGAAGAAAAGCTATGACCAACCTATACAGCATATTAAAAAGCAGAGACATGACTTTGCCAACAAAGGTCTGTCTAGTCAAAGATGTGGTTTTTCCAGTATTTATGTATGAATGTGAGTGTTGGACCATTAAGAAAGCTGAGCACCAAAGAATTGATGCTTTTGAACTGTGGTGTTGGAGAAGACTCCTGAGAGTCCCTTGGACTGCAAGGAGATCCAACCAGTCCATCCTAAAGGAAATCAGTCCTGAATATTCATTGGAAGTACTGATGTTGAAGCTGAAACTCCAATATCCTGACCACCTGATGCGAAGAAGTGACTCATTGGAAAAGACCCTGATGCTGGGAAAGATTGAATGAAGCAGGAGAAGGGAACGATAGAGGATGAGATGGTTGGATGGCATCACTGATTCAATGCACATGAGTTTGGGTAAGCTTTGGGAGCTGGTGATGGATTGGGAAGTCTGCCATACTGCAGTCCGTGGGATCGCAGAGTCAGACACGACTGAGCAACTGAAGTGACGTGGCACAGGTGGATGTCAGCCTGGGTAGCTGATCATATATATTATCATTTAATACATATTATATATGTTATATATTTACCTTTTATTTTCACACCTCACATCTAGATATTTAAAAAAATTCATTCATCCTTTCTCATAAATAAATGTTAGAAATCTACTTTAAAATATTCTTTATTCGGACAAGCAGTAACTTTCTCTCTTTAGTATTGCCCTCATTTGTTTGTTGAGCTTGCTATAAAGTGTTTAAAAGTTTCTTTTTATGTGTTCTTTGTGGGTGTTCTTATTTTTATTGTGGTTCATTATCCCTCAATAGAACAATGTGCTGACTTAGTTATTGAGCAAGTAATATCCACATTTTACTATACCATAAAATCCATGATTTTGTCAATAGCAGAATTACAGAAGACATATTACAGGAATATATTATCTCAGATATACAAGCATGAGTGAAATAACTTTTTGGTGATCATGGGAATACACAGTGTTCAAATTTGTTTCAAAAATTATAAAGAATGTCATCTTGACCTCTCTGCATTTGTGACACTAACAGCAGTTAGCTTTCTTTTTAATCACCTAATATCTAAAATTGAATTTGCAAAGCTTGAAGCATTAAAGAAATATTATAATATAAAAAAATAATAATAAGTGACCTTTTTATCTTTTACATAATTTTCATCTTAACCAATTTTCAATACCATGGCTAATTTCAGCAACACAATCAGAAGATCAGGTGCATTTATCATGCTGGAAGTTTCCTCTTTTTTAAAAAAAAGTAAGGGCACCTAACAGAAAGTGGGAATTCTTATCCTCATTTGATTCTTTGACAACTGACAGCCACTTTTGATACCCTGTTTTAAGACATATACTTCCAAAACCAATACAAATAGGAGTGGTGTCAGAGCCAATAGTATAATTTATCAACTGACTACCTTCTTTTTTCTTTACAGTGTATTTTAATGTGTCCTAATTTTTCACATTGGTGACATTTTATATGTCTTTTTATTAGCCCTAGACAATGCTTGAGCTAGAAGTTATATTTTATATGGTTTTGACCCAATATCCTGGAAAACTTTAAGATATTTTTCTAGAGGGGCACCCTGTGTTTTGAGAGGCTGAATCACCTTTTTACATTTTGAGTTTGGGTAAATGAAATCGAGGCTTGTCCAGGTGGGTTTATTCTCTCTCAAGCTTTTAAACATATCATTCTCACTTGAGTGAGTAATTGATCATCAAATTGTAACTGAGCTTGAATGTCAAAATGTGCCCCACTACCTATTAATTGATCAAGTGTTATAGCAACTGGCAGGTTGGCTGTCGCATTTCTGCTAGGTTGTTGATTTGTCTCATCTTGCTACCAGGTCCTAAATTGTAAAAATTTTGAGGTGGATAGGCAAATTCTGGCTATCATTTCTCAATCATAAGGAATTAACCATTCAGCTTGTGAAAGTCCCTGAATTAGTACCATGGTATAAGGAGAATTAGTTCCATCTTGGGTACATGTCTGTTTCATCTCTTTTATGGTTTTAAATGGTATGGCATTATAATCATAATGGATTCTTCCTTGTGGGAATTGAGGATCTGGTGGGATTTGAGTTACAGCCACAGGGAGAACTAAAGTGTCTTCATCCCCCTGCAACTGCGTCATACGAACTCCCTTTTGTAAAGGCGTCATTTTATTAGGCACAGTTATCTATGGTTTAAAAGCAAATCCGTCATCCGAAGGGGTTTCAGGATTGAAAAGATGGGGCTCCACCAAAGGTGCAGTTGGTTGAGAGAGAAAGATCTGTTCTTGACTTTTATCATTCTTTTGGCTCTTATTTTTCATTTTTATTGTTTGTTTCTCTTTCTCATCACCTATGTTACCATATAAATTCATTTCATCCATCTGTTCTACAGAATCTCCTGAATCCGAGGTTTCGGATTGCAGCAGTCTTAAAGCTGTGCTAATAAGATTTCCTACTGACCATACAGACAAAGGAATCTTTTTGCTGCGTTGGTAGGCACGGCGCAGCCAATGCATAACTTCTTGCCATTCCTCATGCCTCAAAGTCTCTTTATCTGGATCTAGCTAGTAGCAATATTTTCCAATGGCAGAAAACAAATTTTTAAAAGAAGAATGAGAAATCTCAACACCTGAACTTTTTAACAAAGTTTTTAACACTTGCATATAGTCACTATGTTTAGAAGGATTTTTCCCCATTGTTACCCTGATTGACAAATCCGCAGGGGTGTACTTACCAAGTACTTTCTTCCTCCGCCGAGCTGGCCGGATTTTTGTGCTTTCTCTGCCGCTAGAAGCTAGCCTCGGAGGCTGGATTCACTTTCGGGTCCCTGTTCGGGCGCCACTTGTCGAGATCAACCCGACAAGCAGGATTTCTGAAAGCGGGATACGGGAGAGAATGAGAAAAGAGATACAAGAATTCAGAGAAAAGCGAGGATCAGGGGACCAACACCACTCCAAAGTGAAGGTGCCGAAACTGAATCCAAGCCAGCTTTATTATACTTTTAGCTTCAATGAAAAAACAAACGGGGTGTTAAACTATAACTCATGTGGCCTTGGGCCAAAGAACAAAATGATCATTAACCATTGAGTAATTAGGAAACAGTAATCAGTAACAAATCAATAACTACGACTAATATTCTTATCTATAGATTTTCCACCAGATACGTAAAACATGTGACTCTGAGACACCAGTTGAGAAACAGTCTAGGGTCGGTTTTCTTACCCCAGGATCATATCTTGTTTTCAAGATTATGAACTGATCCCTCAGGACTTGTTCCAAGAGTTTCATGCCTTATAGCATCCAGTTTATTAATGATTATAAATTTTTTTTGCAGCCCTTTCCGGGGTCTGCTCTTTTTTTATTCTTCGCGTCTCCTACAATTAATATGTTAAGCTATTCATTCTCATTAGTCTACTTTGGGGAAATCTTAATATTGAAAATTTATTCTGTGTAGAATTGTATTGAAGCCAATATAAGTATTCAAAATATTTGAAGTTTAGACTGATTGTTTTTACCTACAAAGATTCATAGTTGAAATTACAGCAAAACTTTGGTTGTAGGATACAGTAATTTTATATCCCCCTATCTATAATGAAACCATTTCACTACATGATAATATGAGTGGTGAAAATTTAAAAAGATTATGCATCATTTACTGTTAAGTACTATGACCTTAATGTAATTTTTCTCTCATTTCTTCCATCATTTTGAGCATGAACCAATAGAATAAAGGTTTTATAAAATAAGAACTCTCTTATTTACAATGCACTTCAAGAAAATTATAAATTATCTGGTAAGTTACTTATCTCTGTTTAATTGGGTTTTTATGGTGTTTTATCTTGTTCTTTTATTTGAAAAATAATTCTCTATATTCTCATTTTGTTTGAATGAAATTAGCCAAATCAGTTACCTTGTGTAGAAAGGTCCCTATTCAGTTTTGTGTGTCAAGTAATTTTCTTAGGTGGGTGACAGCTGAAGTGAGCACAGGTCAGCGCCTTTGCAGAGTGTGCCATTGTCCCCAGTGACTACAAGGAGGGGGTGGGGATAGAGCCAGAGGGGCTGGAGCCACAGATTGACCCCCAGGGACTTCTACTGGGGGTTGTTGACAATGGCTCCTGGGGAGTAGTGGAGCTGAAGCCAGAGGGGCTGTAACAGGAACTTAGCACTGGCCAGAGCTTCTCCCAGTACCTTGGCAGCAGCTGACTTGAAGGTGGGATGGGGTGGAGCCAGAGACAGAGATGGGGTGGGGCATCTACGGCTGTCACCTTACTCAAGGGAGATGGAGCAGGAGCTGGAGCCTGTTAAAGGCTAAGGGCGTGCTGGGGGCAGTTGTCTAGAGCACCAGGGACTTTTCAGTCTGCTTTGTGCTAAGACTTTGCAGCAAGTAAATTCATACACATGCCATTTAAGAGTAGAGACTCAGTTTCCTGCAGCCCTCCATTCTCCAGGTCCTGAGCCCGGCTGGTTTTCAAGACCAGTTAAGGGAATTCATCTTCACAGGGCTGGGTGCCATGTGCCAGGGGCTCAAATGCCTCGCTTCTCTGGAGTATATCTGAGTTTGTGATTTCCCTTCCTTTTGTGAGTCACCTGCTGGAGTTGTGGGTCCTCATTAGATTGCTTCTCTTTCCCTCCTACCCATCTTGCTGTGTTTTTTCTTTATAGCCTTAATTGTAGAAGAGCCATTCTGCTAATCTCTAGATTGTTCTAAGAAGGAGTCCTTCTGTATGTTGTAGTTTTTGTGTGTCCGTGGGAGAACCTGAGCTTTGGGTCTTCCTACTACACCATCTTGCTCCTGCCTTTCTATTAGTAAACTGAGAAGTATTCTGACTGGTCATTTCAGTTCAGTTCAGTCACTCAGTTGTGTCCGACTCTTTGTAACCCCATGGACTGCTGCTTCCCAGGCTTCCCTCTCCATCACCAACTCCCGGAGCTTGCTCAGACTCATGTCCATCCAGTCGATGATGCCATCCAACCATCTCATCCTCTGTCATCCCCTTCTCCTCCTGCCTTCAATCCTTCCCAGATTTTCTGACTGCTCAGCTAATCTAATAGAGAACTTTACCTTTAACACACAATAGTTGGTTCAATTATGTGTATTAACTTGCTGTTTTCTAAAGTCTTTCATTATTTATCCTTCTTCATCCTATGAACTGATCAAAATATTTCTGCAAACGTCTAAAATCAACTCTTTCAAATTATTTCCAAAATTTTTTATAATGTGGTTTTTAATTACTTCTTTTTCTTCATTAATTCACTGGGCCATTAAATACCTGAAAAGTTTCTTCCAGTCATAAAACAAATGAGTCCTTGAGATATAATGTACAGTATGGTGCCTGTAGTGGAAAAAAAAAAAATCTGGTACTAAAAATGCAGATCATTTTTTTCTCCTTCTGTCTCTTATCAGAGTACCTCCTCTTATCTAAATTTCAAAATAATGTAAATACATATTGGATTTAGCTAATTTCCTATTCACACAGAATCTCTTCTACCCTGGTAATGACCCTCATTTCCTTTTACAGAGTCTTAATGTGGGTAAAATATTATTTCATTTGAATTTTAAAAATAACATCAAACTAAACAGAAACATGATTAAAATTGGAATTAAGCAATCTTTCCAGATGCTCTGTTTGACACATAGCAATAAAGATGAGCTGAAAATGCTACTAAATCATTTGCAGAGATTTTTAAGTTTGAATATCCCAGTGAGATGTTCATTTTGAATGCTGAATCATTAGCAAAAGAAGAGAGATTACTAAAAAAAAATAAATTATGCAGCTAGGTATTCATTAAAACAGAAACAAATGTAAACAACAAGATATATTCATTCGAAGAGAATTTTGCTGACTGTTTTCTCATCCAATACTAGTCTAAAAGCAGTTTTAATTCTGCAGCTAATCTTTCCCAGTATGCTCTCAGGTCATTTAATTAAAATGATTCTAAACTAGTGAAAGAAAATGTTTTTAAAGTTTCCAACTCTCACAAAGAAACACCAAGGAACTTAAACCTTCATTTTCTTCTGTGTCCAATTTTTAAATGTTCAGTAATCTCATTATGGTAAAGCAAATCTTAAATTTCACTTTCAGTTTAGTTCCTTAAAAAAGTCCTCTTAACAAAGTACATTTGTTTTTACTATACTCTTTACAATATGTGGACATTAAATCCCTCTTTTAAATCTGTAATCCTCTATTCTTTAGGGATGTAGCACAGACCCATTAGAAATACTTTCTGGTAATATAAAAATGCATGGTGTTATTACTACCATGAACATATGTGATTGGATACTGGAGAGATATCGTTTCTTCTATTTTTTTAATTTATCACTTTTTTAGAAACTTCTTAGAGAGTTTTAGCCTTTCTCAGTTTTTAACATAGACAATTGTCAAAAACTGTCTTACTGCTTTTGCTTCATACTGAAGATTTTGCTACTTATTATATAACATTTTCATTTCATCTCTGAATATTTTCTAATAAAATTGATTCTTACACATAATTTATTTATATATTTTACAATTTCTAAACATAACATATTTTCTTCTGATTATCTTTTTTCCTCATCTGTTATCATTACTATATTATATATGTATATTTATTCATAACACAGCTTGATTTACAAAGAAAATTAACAAGATAGTACAGTGTATTCCCATATACATGCATTATTCTTACAATATCTCCCATTATTACCATCTTACATTGGCACAATATATTTGCTACAATTAATGAATCAATGTTGATATACTATCTCAAAAACAACAGAATGATCTCTGTTCGTTTCCAAGGCAACCATTCAATATCACAGTAATCCAAGTCTATGCCCCAACTAGTAATGCTGAAGAAGCTGAAGTTGAACGGTTCTATGAAGACCTACAAGACCTTTTAGATCTAACACCAAAAAAGATGTCCTTTTCATTATAGGGGACTGGAATGCAAAAGTAGGAAGTCAAGAAACACCTGGAGTAACAAGCACATTTGACCTTGGAATATGGAATGAAGCAGGGCAAAGACTAATAGAGTTTTGCCAAAAAATGCACTAGTCAGAGCAAACACCCTCTTCCAACAACACAAGAGAAGACTCTACACATGGACATCACCAGATGGTCAACACTGAAATCAGACTGATTATATTCTTTGCAACAAAGATGGAGAAGCTCTATACAGTCAACAAAAACAAGACCAGGAGCTGACTGTGGCTCAGATGATGAACTCCTTAGCCAAATTAAGACTTAAATTGAACAAAGTAGGGAAAACCACTAGACCATTCAGGTATGAACTAAATCAAATCCCTTATGATTATACAGTGGAAGTGAGAAATAGATTTAAGGGACTAGATCTGATAGATAGAGTGCCTGATGAACTATGGACGGAGGTTCATGACACTGTACAGGAGACAGGGATAAAGACCATCCCCATGGAAAAGAAATGCAAAAAAACCAAATGGCTGTCTGGGGAGGCCTTACAAATAGCTGTGAAAAGAAGAGAAGTGAAAAGCAAAGGAGAAAAGGAAAGATATAAGCATCTGAATGCAGAGTTCCAAAGAATAGCAAGAAGAGATAAGAAAGCCTTCCTCAGCAATCAATGCAAAGAAATAGAGGAAAACAACAGAATGGGAAAGACTGGAGATCTCTTCAAGAAAATTAGAGATACCAAGGGAACATTTCATGCAAAGATGGGCTCGATAGAGGACAGAAATGGTATGGACCTAACAGAAGCTGAAGATATTAAGAAGAGGTGGCAAGAATACACAGAAGAACTATACAAAAAAGATCTTCATGACCCAGATAATCACGATGGTGTGATCACTCACCTAGAGCCAGATATCCTGGAATGTGAAGTCGAGTGGACTTTAGAAAGCATCTCTACAAACAAAGCTAGTGGAGGTGATGGAATTCCAATTGAGCTATTTCAAATCCTGAGAGATGATGCTTTGAAAGTGCTGCACTCAATATGCCAACAAATTTGGAAAACTCAGCAGTGGCCACAGGACTGGAAAAGGTCAGTTTTCATTCCAATCCCAAAGAAAGTCAATGCCAAAGAATGCTCAAACTACCGCCCAATTGCACTCATCTCACACTCTAGTAAAGTAATGCTCAAAATTCTCCAAGCCAGGCTTCGGCAGTACATGAACCATGAACTTCCAGATGTTCAAGCTGGTTTTAGAAAAGGCAGAGGAACCAGAAATCAAATTGCTGACATCTGCTGGACCATTGAAAAAGCAAGAGAGTTCCAGAAAAACATCTATTTCTTCTTTATTGACTATGCCAAAGCCTTTGACTGTGTGGATCACAATAAACTGTGGAAAATTCTGAAAGAGATGGGAATACCAGACCACCTGACCTGCCTCTTGAGAAATTTGTATGCATGTTAGGAAGCAACAGTTAGAACTGAACATGGGACAACAGACTGGTTCCAAATAGGAAAAGGAGTTCATCAAGGCTGCATATTGTCACTCTGCTTATTTAACTTACATTCAGAGTACATCATGAGAAATGCTGGACTGGAAGAAGCACAAGCTGGAATCAAGATTGCCGGGAGAAATATCAATAACCTCAGATATGCAGATGACACCACCCTTATGGCAGAAGGTGAAGAGGAACAAAAAAGCCTCTTGATGAAGGTGAAAGAGGAGAGTGAAAAGGTTGGCTTAAAACTCAACATTCAGAAAATTAAGATCATGGTATCTGGTCCCATCATGGGAAATAGATGGGGAAACAGTGGAAACAGTGGCAGACTATTTTTTTGGCTCCAAAATCACTGCAGATGGTGACTGCAGCCATGAAATTAAAAGATGCTTAGTCCTTGGAAGAAAAGTTATGACCAACCTAGATAGCATATTGAAAAGCAGAGACATTATTTTGCCAACAAAGGTCCATCTAGTCAAGACTATGATTTTTCCAGTGATTATGTATGCATGTGAGAGTTGGACTGTGAAGAAAGCTGAGGACTGAAGAATTGATGCTTTTGAACTGTGGTGTTGGAGAAGACTTTTGAGAGTCCCTTGGACTGTAAGGAGATCCAACCAGTCCATTCTAAAGGAGATGGGTCCTGGGTCTTCTTTGGAAGGAATGATGCAAAAGCTGAAACTGCAGTACTTTGGTCACCTCATGCAAAGAGTTGACTCATTGGAAAGACTGATGCTGGGAGGGATTGGGAGCAGGAGGAGAAGGGGATGCCAGAGGATGAGATGGCTGGATGGCATCACTGACTCGATGTGCGTGAGTCTGAGTGAACTCCGGGAGTTGGTGATGGACAGGGAGGCCTGGCGTGCTGCGATTCTTGGGGTCGCAAAGAGTCAGACACGACTGAACGACTGAACTGAGCTGATACCACTATTAGCTAAAAATCTGAACAGTAGATATGCTGGTTTATTCCAGTTTCCTTAGTTTTCACCTAATGTTATTTTTTGGTTCCAAGATACCACATTACATATAGTTATCACGTCTCCTTAGGCATCAGTTGGTTGTGACAGTTTGTTGAATTTTGCTTGTTTATAATGATCTTTACAGTTATGAAGGGTACTGATTAGATATTTTGTATAATGTCCCACAACTGGGATTTGTCATATTTTTTTTTTTTAATGACTACATTTGGTTATTTTTTGGAGGGGAATATATAACAAAGATAAAGTGTAATTTTTTCCAATGGTGCATTTTATCATCATGAATTATCATGAGTTGGTTTTAACTTAATCCCTGGGTGAGCTAGAGTTTGTCAGATTTTTCCAATATAAATTTACTCATTTTTTCCCCTTCTCAAACCTTAATTTTTTGGATGGAATAGGCCTGAGCAGCCTATATCTAATGAATGAACCCACCTTCTTGAGAAAATGTATCTACATAAATTATTTTGAAATTTTACTGCTTGGGACACTTGAGCCTTCTTCCATATTAATTTATTTAATACAGTCATTTATTTGCATCAGTATGGATACTTTATACTTTGGGTGGTAATCTAATACTATCTTATCCTGCTCATGTTATTCCAGCTTTGGAGATTGGGAACTCTTTTTTTCAATTGGCTCTTGTGTTCTCCCCACATACCCCCATTCTCCCTTATCATTTTTTTAAATTTCCTGTATGATTCTCCCTTTGTTTTTAGTACTACTTAACCTTCTAATGTCCATATTTTCTTTTATATTTATTGCCCCAAACCTAGAATCAACCATTGCCCCAAGGGACCGGATTACTGTTTTTGGAGAGTAGTTTTAGAAAGCAATATCTGGGCTCTAGTTCTACTCGTTGCCAGGTGACCATGAATATTCCTAACCATTTCAGCTACAGAACAAAGGAGATATATTTGTATATAGTAATGCATGCTTCATATTCTACTTCTTTATATAATCATCTGTATTTACTGCTCTCCAATTATAATCTATTAAGATGTGGATTATTCTAGGCTATTCCTCTGGTTTATCTGTATATTCCCATCCCACATTGAGAAATTGGTTTCCACTATCTGTAATCCATTTACATATTTGTTCAGTTCCAAAGTACAAGTATGGCAGTGTCAGAATTGCTAACTCATACTCCATGGGGATCTGTAGTATCTAAAATAGAGTATGTATACAGTTTCTTTTACCTTTAATTTGTCAATTATCAAAGTTACTTAGGTCAGCATTTTTTCATACACCCTTTCAGTGAGATTGTTTCATGTATGTATAAAACAGTTTTCTTTATTTATAGTCTGCATTCTTTTATAAGATCTCTAACTTCCTAAACTTTTTTAAATTTGCATATGTTAAGATTTGCTCTTTATGTTTTAAGTTCTATTGGTTCTGGAAAATACATAATGTCATGTATCCACTGTTACAGTATCAAGCAGAATAGTTTGTTGCACTAAAAATCTCCTGTGCTCCATCTGTTTATACCATCCCTCCTTCCCTTGAATGCCTGGTGACCATTGATGTTTTCTTACTCTCTCTGTAGTTTTGTCTTTTGCATCTTATATAATTGGAATCAAACAGTATATAATCTTTTCCAATTGACTTCTTTCATTTACCAGTATACATTTAAGTTTCCTCTACATTTTTAGTGACTTGATGGTTCATTTTTTTTTTTTTAAATAACACTCTATTATGGAGAAGGAAATGGCAACCCATTCCAGTATTCTTGCCTGTAGAATTCCATGGACAGAGGAGCCCAGTAGGCCGCAGTCCATGGGGTCACAAAGAGTTGGACACAACTGAGCGACTATCACTCACTCACTCAACACTGTGTTGTATGGACATAACAGTTTTTCATCCATTCAGCCAGAGAAAGATATTTTGGTTGCTCCCAATTTTTGGTAATTATAAATAAATCTCCTTACAAATATCTGTATGTAGATTTTAAAGTGAACATGCACCGCAACTGAATTTGTTAAATATCTAAGAGTATTATTGCTGAATTGTAAATTATGTTTAACTCTCTAAGGAATTGCAAACTCTATTCCAAAATGACTGTATAATTTTGCATTCCTATCAGCAATGAATAACAGGTTCCAACTTTTGGGGCTAAATGCCTAGGAACACAATTGCTGGATTGTATTTTGAGTGTCTTTAGTGTTATAAGAAACCACTAAACTTAGGCCTTCTAAAGTGACTACACAATTGTAAATTCCCAGCAGCAATGAAAAGGAGATTTTGTTATTCTATATCCTTGCCAATATTCAGTATTGTCAGTTTTGAATATTTTAGCATTTCTAAATAGCGTGTAGTGGCATCCAGTTGTTGATTAGTTGCTAAATTGTGTCCAGCTCTTTATGATCCCATGCACTATAACCTGCTGGACCTCTCTATTCGTGGGATTTTCCAGGTAAGGATACTGGACTGGGTTGCCATTTTCTCTTCTGGGCAATCTTCCCAACCCAGAGATTGAACCCACATCTCTTGTGTCTCCTCCACTGGTAGGTGGATTCTTTACCACGGCACACCTGGGAAGCCTATCACGCTGGTTACTAGTCCCTAAAGGTGTCAATAGGTTTTTATGAAAGATTCTGTGATTTAGTAAAACATCCATGACTATTTTTGCTCTAAATGTTATTGTAAAGTCTATAAAACTGTTCATACCCATAAATAATCATGGAAGTAATGAGCTTTCTTTATCCTATTATTGTTTACATTTTTATGGTTTGTTCAATACAAACCATTGACTTGGAACTTGCTATGTTATAATGGCATATTTTCAAATTAGCAGTGAGATTTGGGGTAATTTATTTATCTATAAGTGTGTGTGGCTGTGCAATATTGCATGACATTTTAGCTTATTTTCCATTTGTATACATATACTGATTTATTACATATCTTCAAATTATATACACATTTGTCTACCTTTCCCCCTCAATTGTACTTAAAGACAGTACAAGAATATGACTCATACAGATTTGGTCACCTGAAAGTGTATTGTTTTGTTTTGGTGTTGTTCTTATGTCTTAAGTGCCCCCTGAGTACTGAGTAGTGTTCTCTAGAAATTAGTCAGAGAAACTTCACTAGGAATTTTTCTGGGTTTCTCAAAGTATTATTAACAAAAAAGTTGTGTAACATGATGTTTTTTTAAGGTATATAATATGATGGTTTAATGTAGGTATGTATTGAAAATGATTACCAAATCAAGTTAATTAGCATATACATTATCAAATATAATCATAGTTATCAACCACAGTTACTTTTTTGTGGTGAGAACATTTAAGATCTGCTCTCTTAGGAAGCTTCAAGTATACAATATATTATTTCAATATTATTTATCTATAGTCACCATGCTGTACATTAGGTCTTCAGAACACAGTCATCCTACAGAACTGGATTTTTGTGCCCCCCTTGACCAACATCTCCCCATTTCCTTCAACCAATATTCTATTCTTTGCTTTTATAAGTTAAACATGTTTTTTAGATTTTACATAGAAGTGATATCATACATACAAGGATTTGACTTTCTGTGTTTTCTTACTTCACTTAGCATCATGTCTTGGATGTCCAGGTTTATCTATACTGTTGCAAATGACACTATCACCAGGGAAATGCAAATCAAAAGCATGATAAGATATCATCTCACAACTGTGAGGACAATTATTATAAAAAGGACAAGAGATTACAAGTATTGGAGAGGGTATGAGGTAAAGAGAACCCTTGTACACTGTTGATGGAAATGTAAATTGGTGTAGCGAATAGAAAACAATATGGAGGTCCCTCAAAAACTAATAGACCTGCATATGTCCCAGCAGTTCCACTCCTGAGTATATATATGAAGGAAGTGAAATCAGTCTTTCAAAGACATATCTGTCCATTGCAGCATTATTCACAATAGCCAAAATATATAGAAACAACCTAAGGGTCCATTGACAGATGAATGGACAAAAAAGAAATGTGAGAAACAATAGAATATTATCCAGCTATAATGAAGAAGGAATCCCTGCCATTAGAAACTATTTTCAAAAGAGTTGTCAACTACCACTAGCTATAGCTTGGCCAAATGGCAAAGCCCTAGCAGGTCAGTTTCCCGGCTCTAAAGATCTACAGTCTTCTGGCTTTACCAGCTCCTTCTATTTTTCTTGTCCTCTACTTCACCATGCCAGCAATTCATATGTCTGATTTAATGCTAATTAAATAAAAATAACTAGATACCCATGTTTATGGCATATGAAGGTTATTAAAGGCTATTATAAAGGTTATTAAAACTTCCCAGGTGACACAGTGGTAAAGTGGTAAAGAATCCTCCTGCCAATGCAGGAGATGTGAGTTTGATCCCTGGGTTGGGAAGACCCCTTGAAGGAGGAAATGGCAACCCACTCCAGTGTTCTTGCCTGGACATTACCGTGGACAGAGGATCCTGTCACAAAGAGTTGGACATGACTGAGCAATCAACTGAGCACACATGCAGACACATAGTTTAAAAATTTGTAATAATTCAGGGCTCTTATTCTAAGCAAGAAATTATACTAAATGTTTTAGATGCTTTAGTTCATTTAATGTTTACCACAACTGTATCAAGTAGTTATAATTATTATATCCATCTTATAAATAAGGAAACTGATAAAACAGCTAAAAAGTGGTAGAATGGGGAGCTTGAACAAAGATCTGACTCCAGTCCCATATTGTCAACTATTGCCCAAATATAATTTAGAGGTGTAGATAGTACCTTTTTCAGTCAATGAGGAAAGGCTTTATCAGCTTAGAAAGAGTTCAGGTTTTATAATCATGTATAACTCATCTGCATACCTGAGGTTATTGATATTTCTCCCAGCAATCTTGATGCCAGCTTGTGCTTCATCCAGCATGGCATTTCACATGATGTACTCTCCATATAAGTTAAATAGTAGGGTGACAATATACAGCCTTGATGTATTCCTTTCTCAATGTTGAACCAGTCTGTTGTTCCATGTCTGGTTCTAATTATTGCTTCTTGACTTTCATACAGTTCTCTCAGGAGGCAGGTAAGGTGGTCTGGTATTCCCATCTCTTTAAGAATTTCCACAGTTCATTGTGATCCACACAGTAAAAAGCTTTAGCATAGTCAATGAAGCAGAAGTAGATGTTTTTCTGGAATTTTCTTGCTTTTTCTATGATCCAACGAATGTTGGCAATTTGATCTCTGGTTCCTATTAGGGACAATTATGTTCCTATAAAATCTTTCAGTTTATTTTAATTATATGTTAAATGTTTTCTCCTGACCTTTTAAATTTGTGAGTTATTTTTTAAAATGTAAAACAAGTTTTAAATTTTAATAGAAGAATATATACAAATAGAATGATCCAGAATTATATATAAAAATCCTGTCCTTATCTCTTCATTGTATTTCCAGATCTAAGAGGTAAGCTTAGATCTGTAATTATTTATAGATCATTCTTATTAAAAGTATATATTCAAGTATTATATATCTTTTGTTGATTTAGACTATTTAAGATAAAAAATTAGTATTTTTATTTCCTACTTTGCCCCATTCACCTATAATTTTTATGAAATATACTATTATCCATATGATACCTAGTAGTTTTCTTATAATTTTAAATAATATTTTCTTCCTTATTTATTTCTTCATACCAACTTTAGGCATTGTATATTGCCCCATTGATGTAAAAGATAAAGAATTTAGTCTGCCTGCACTTTAACTTTTTCCTTACTTCCGTGTTTTTTCAAGTTAAACAATTCAAAACTATTAAAGAATACCATAAAATTTACTGTTTCTACAACTGTAATTAAGTCTTCAGTGCACTGTTTTTCTGTTGAATCACTTTATGCCCCACATGAATGTATACATTATTATGATTAAGTCAGTACTTTTTACAGAACCAAGTCTTGCCTGAACACATAAAGAAGGGAACATAATCCTTTGTTACTAAATCCTGCTGCTTGAAAGAAACCATCTCTGCCTTCAAGTTTCAAAGCCCTCCTTTTAACTTCTTGTAAGCTTTCTTCGATTCTTTTTGATAATACTCAATTGCTGCTGATTCGTTTGGTTCATGTTGTCCTTTCTTAGGTATTTCTTTTTCTTTTACTGTGGCTTATCCTGACAAAAGATCATATTTATGATAATCAGATGACAATTTTTTTTTTTTTTTTTGCTCTGGCATGTTTAAAAGTACTTTTTTTTCTCTTTACATTTGCCTGAGTATATAAAATTCTGGGTTCAAATAATCATCCCTTAGAAATTTGAATTAGTAAGTTTTTAGGTTTTGTTTTTCAACTTTCTGTTATTCAGTATTATTGTTTATGTCAGTTTCAGTATCACTTTTCATAGGTAATGTGTTACTTTTTCCCTCTGGAAGGACTAAGATAAATCAGTACAGAGAGCTGAGTGCAGATTCTTGGTGGGTTTTGTGTTTATTGGCAAAGAGTGCTTATAGGCATGTTTTCATGGGGGTGGTTTTGTGGTGAGTAATCTAGCTGGAGAAGGTAGGTGCCCCTTTCATTGCTGAAGTAGGAGGTCCTTATTTTGCTGGATAAATCCACTGGCCTAGCTATTCAGAATTCAGTGTTTAAATTAGTCTAATAGCTACATCAGGGCCCACTCCTCTCTTTTGTATTTGCCCACCCAGCGTGCATATTCTCATAATTTCCCTTTGGAATCACCACAATTATCTCAGTGTTCTGAGCTGCCATATTCCTTACATGTATTTCCTGTCAATCCAATTTCTTTGGCCATATAATCTGGATTTCTTCAAATATTCAGTTCCAATTCTGACTCATTTTCTGGGTTTGAGGAACATTTATTATTTTTCTTTTTTCTTAATTGTGTTTTGTCATCTCTATTTGATCACTGGAAAGACAAGGAAGGAAAATAGTTTCTGGATCATACATTTTTCAACCTACTTGAAATTTTGTTTTCCTTAAAAACTTCATAAAAAATATATAGAAGGGTCGTTGCCCCAATTTTGTATAATTGTAGAATATAATCTAAGCATATTAACATAACATTTAGGACTTTCTGCCCTTAAGAATAGTGCATTCCATTTTAATATCATCTTTATAGCTTCAATGCTTTATTCCTAGTCAGGTGGGATTCTATAATGACCCTCAAAATTCCTGGCCCCTTATGTATACACATCTTCTCCCTATTATTCAATTACAATTTAATCTCTGTTCTACTATGAAGTGATTTTGCATGTGCAATTAGGATCCCAAATTAGTTGACTTTAAGATGACCTCATTAGGCTTAACCTAATCTTATAAGCTTCAGCAGCATGTGAACCAAGAAATTCCAGACATACAATCTAGATTTAGAAAAGGCAAAGGAACCAGAGGACAGATTGCCGACATTTGTTGGATCATAGAGAAAGCAAGGAAATTCTAGAGAAACATCTACTTCTGCTTCATTGACTACATTAAAGCATTTGACTGTGTGGATCACAACAAACTGTGCCAAATTCTTAAAGAGATGGGAGTACCAGACCACCTTACCTGTCTCCTGAGAAACCTGTATACAGGTCAAGAAGCAACAGAATCAGACGTGGAAACAAACTAGTTCAAACTTGGGAAAGGAGTATGTCAAGGCTGTATATTGTCACACTGTTTATTTAACTTATATGTACAGGGAGCGCCTATGTGCTAAGTTGCTTCAGTTGTGTCCAACTCTTTGCAGCCCTATGGACTGTAGCTCGCCAGGATCCTCTGTCCATGGGGATTCTCCAGGCAAGAATACTGGAGTAGGTTGCTATGACCTCCTCCAGGGTTTCCTCCCATTCCAGGGATTGAACCCACTTCTCCTGGGTCTCCTGCATTAGCAGGCAGGTTCTTTAGCACTAGCGCCACCCAGGAAGCCCAAATATAGAGTACATGCTGGATTGGATGAATCAAGGTGGAATCAAGATTGCAGGGAGAAATATCAACAACTTCAGTATGTAGATGATACCACTCAAATGGCAAAAGAGAAGACTCTCGAGAGTCCCCTGAACTACAAGGAGATCAAACTAGTCAATACTAAAGGAAATTAACCCTGAATATTCATTGGAAGGACTGATGCTATAGCTGAAGTTCCAATATTTTGGCCACTGGATGTGAAGAGCTGACTCATTGGAAAAGATCCTGATTCTGGGAAAGATTGAGGGCAATGCGACAAGGAGGTGACAGAGGATGAGATGATAGGATGGCACCACCAACTCAATGGACATGAGTTTGAGGAAACTCTGGTAAAGAATGGAGGACAGTGATAGCCAGCTGGCTTTGAAGTTGTACGGGGCTCTATGGAAAGAAATGCAGCAAACACTAATAGTTCAGAGGTCTCTGAGTGACAGCCAGCAAGGAAACAGTCCTATAGCCACAAAGAACTGAGTTTTGCCAACAACAAGATTTAACTTGGGAACACATTCTCCCCTGATGGCTCAGATGATAAAGAATCTGCCCATGATGCAGGAGACCTGGGTTTGATCCTTGGGTTGGGAAGATCTACTGAAGGGAATGACTACCCATTCCAGTATCTTTGCCTAGAGAATTTATGGACAGAGGAGCCTGGCAGGCTACAGTGCATGGGATGGCAAAGAGTCAGACACAACTTAGTGACTAACACACTTCTTTCTGGATGAAAACTCAGTGCTAACTGACACCTTGATTTCAGTTTTGTCTACCCTGAGCAGAGAGCACAGTCACTGTGTCTGACACTTAACCATAGGAACCATAACAAATAAAAGTGTGTCATTTTAATCCCTTAGTTTGTGTGATTTTTTCCAGAGAGATATAGAAAATTAACACATTCTCTCATCATTCTACATTTCTTATTATAAACTCTAAACATTCATTCTATAGCTCCATGTCTTTGTTTCTGATTTGAAAACTACCTGTGATGTCCTTTCTTCTATCTCTTAAAGATTTTCATTATATTTCATTATATTGGGTGTTTTTTGTTGTTGTTTTATTTTGTTTTTGACAAGTATCCAAAGCTTTTACATTTCTTCATAAATCCTTTTTGGGAAACGAAATCTCTTATCTTCTGGAAAAAAAAAATGGCTCTGTATCTCATATATGATGTATTTTATTCTGCCAAAATTTATATTGCTGAGAGCAAACTATACTCTTAAATTAACTTGTGACACTCCAAGTATTGACACTAACAAACTAAGAATACTCCTTTAAATGGATGAAATATTTTAATAGAAAATATCATATTGTTGACTCTCAAATAAATGAATGATGATAGAGGTTTAGGTTTTCAAATTCAAACTATCAGACATTTCATCATCTAAATAATAAAATAACAATATAATGTCATAAAACATATAATGTTTCATAGTTTGAAAAACATTATATTTTTATATTTATTATTTTATTTTGATCTTTTAAAAATTCTAAAAGCTGGAAAGTTCATATTTAATAGTTGAGGACATACACTTTTAACAATATGATTCATAAAATCATAGAGATAACTACAAATAAATCATATCCAATCTATCTTGTAACTTAAACCTAATCTTTCCCCCACGTATCTTATATTCCCCTGTTTTGGTAAGCTTCTGCTAGAAAAAAATAATTATTTCTTAGATGAGTGAGTAAGTGAAGTTGCTCAGTCATGTCTGACTCTTTGCGACCCCATGGACTATAGCCTAACCAGGTTCCTCTGTCCATGGGATTTTCCAGGCAAGAATACTGGAGTGGGTTGCCATTTCCTTCTCCAGGAGATCTTCCTGACCCAGGGACTGAACCCAGGTCTCCCACATTGTAGGCAGACGCTTTACTGTCTGAGCCACCAGGGAAGATTTCTTAGGTACTGTGTTAATTTTCTATTGCTGTTGTACCAAATTATTACAAATTTAACACAAATTGTCAGAGTCCTAAAAGCAGCATGTCATCAGGGCTTTGTTTCTTCTAGAGGCTGTGGGAGAGAATCAATGTTCTTGCCTTTTCCAGTTTTAAGAAGCTGCCTTCATTCTTTGGATCATAACCCCTTCCCTCATCTTTAAAGTCAGCAAGAGGATACTATCTTCAAATTTCTCCATCTCTCTCTCTCTTTCTTTCCCTCTCTTCCTATCCATCACCTCTGCTTCTATGATCAGATGTCGTGTGACTCTGACTCTCCTGTCCCCTCTTTCATTTCTAAGGATGCTTGTGATCATATCTGGCCTTACCTGGCTAATCCAGGAATATGTCCCCCTTTTACAGTCCTTAGTTTAGGGATATCTGTGAAGTCCCTTTGCCATGCAGGGTAGTATATTTGCATATTCTGGGGATTAAGATAGAAACATTTTAGGGAACCAGTTTTCTTTCTATCAAAGGTACCTTTGGTTAGAATTATAAGAGAGCTGTATCAACGGTTTTATCTAGTATTAAGATTAGCAGACTTTAGGGACTTCCCTGCTGGTCCAGTAGTTAAGAATCTGCCTTGCAATGCAAGGGACAGGGGTTCCATCCCTGGTCAGGGAACTAAGGTCCACGAGACATGGAACCGCTAAGCTTGCACTATAACTTCTGAAGCCCACATTGTCTGGAGCCCATGAAACACGTCTAGAGTTGTGCACCACAGTGAAAGACCCACATGATGCAATGAAGATCTGCCTTCAGAAATTATTTAGTATTTGTGTTACACAATTAAATACCATATATGTTAATAAAACTTTTATTTATACATTAAACTGGCTTAAATAAACTTTCTGATATTTCTTTACACAATTATGCCTCTTGATTAATTAGCATTTTTTAAAAAGAGTTTTTTGGTGCAGGTTTGCAAGATAGTCTTTGGGTCATTGAATTCAATCTCAAATGAGATCCCTATAGAATACATAAACTTCTACCCTTTAACTTTTGGATTAGAATAAGGAAGAGAAAAAAAATGGATATTTACTGAGTGAAAGGAAATAAATGTGCTTTGCATATTTGTTTTCTTCATTTTGCAAATGGTGGAAGGATCACCAATGGTCACACAGACAGCAAATGGTGAAGTCAAATTTCATCTCTTGAAGTATCCTCAAACTCGTAATTTATCCTTCCTGTAGAATAATATGACATATGTTTACAGTGAAACTAATGTTAACATATGAGTGTAGAATTTGGGAAGTTTTCTGAATACCTTAAATTCCAATTTTGGGGGGATAGTGATGTACTCAATTAAATACTGAAAATCTAGCCCCCTGGAGATTTCCTACATTTTCTTAAGACCAAGTGGCAGGAAATGAAGTCCCTAAAATCTGTCTGTAGTTCTCAGGAGTCTTCTGAAAATCACTAAGAGATATCTGTAGTTATTAGATTAGATATTATCCTAAGCATTTTGAATTACCTGCCCATAGGCTAGTGAAAAGCAGTACTTTGGAGTGTAAAATGCTTATTTATTAAAAAGAAGAAAAGAAAACAATGTAGTAGTTTTAATGTCAATGATTTTTAAATAGATCAGATAAATGAGTAAGTAAGCCAAAACAAAATTTTTTTGTTTTATATTATTATTACTTTTTCACATCTTCTGATCCTCTTATTTTTACCTTCTCCAAACTGGCAATTTTGCTTGAGGGTCTTAAAACTAACTCATTTTGTTTTAACCAATTAAGGAAAATCTTGGATAAAATGTTGATTATATAAATAATATGAGAAAAATCAATGCATATTCTACTTTTTAGGTGAAATTCACATAGAATAAAATTCACCATAATAAAGTGAGCAATTCACTTTATTATACAAATTGCTCATAAATTCAATGGCATTTAGTACACTCACCATTCTATGAAACTATCTCTCTATCTAGCTTGACATTTTCATCACCCATAAAAGAGACCCCATACACTTTAAAGAGTCATTCCCCATTTTCCCCTACCCCAACCCAAAGCCACTCTGCTTTCTATATCTATGGGTTTTGCTTTATAAAAATTTCATATAAATGGAATCATATAATATGTGACCTTTTATGTCTGGCTTAATTTAGCACAACATTTTTGAAGTATATCCATATTGTATATTCCTTTTCATGGGTAAATAATGTTCCACTGTATGGATTACCATAGTTTGTCCATTTATCGATGGACACTTGGATTATTTTCCTCTCTGACTATTGCAAATAGTACTTATGTGTTCATTTGTGTGCAAGTATTTTTTAAATTTGATTTGAAACACTTTATGTATACATGTAGGAATGGAATTGTTAGATTATAGATAATAATATGTTTAATTTTTGAGCATTTGCCAGAGAATACTCAATAGCAACTGCCCATTTTGCATTGCCAATAGCAATAAAAATGAGTTCCAATTTCTCCATATCTTTGCCAACATATGCTATTTTCCTTTAAAAAAGTATCCATCCTAATAATTATGAAATGCCATCTCATTGCTAAGCATACTTTCCTGTCCTTGTTTGCCATTTTCATAGCTTCCTCAGATAAATGTCTGTTCAAACATCTTGCCCCATTTTTAAATATTTGGTTGTTGAAATTTTAAAATTATAAAACATTGGCTATATGTGTTCATTATCTTTGAGCCTATCTTACTTACACCCAAAAGTTTGTGCCTTCCATCCCTCCCACCCTATACTGCCCCTCCCCTGCTTCCCACTGGTAACTACTAATTTATTCTCTATGAGTCTTCTTTTTTGTTATATTCACTAGTTTGCTGTATTTTTTAGATTCCATATACAGTTGGATAATTGACCGTTAGTTTATTTGCAAGTATTTTTCCCATTCTGTAGGTTATCTTTTCACTTACTTTGTCTGATGCATACAAGTGCTTAATCTTAATTTATCCCCATTTATCTATGCTTTTCTTTTGCCAATCTTGCTTTTGGTGTCATATGCAAGAACCATAGCCAAAACTATGGTTGTGAAGATTTAGCCCTATGATTCTCTTCAGAGTTGTGTAGATTTAGCTTTTATATTTAGTTTTTGATCCATCTTGAACTAATTTTTATAAATGGTGTGTTCGGTGTCTTTGATTGTGTTCAAAACTCTGCCCTGATAGAGCTCTGTGCCTTACCCTTCATGTAGTTATTGTTAAAAGTTACATTTTCCTACATTATATACACAATGCATAGATTTATAATTACTGAATTATGATTTGTATTTTAAAACACATATAAGTAAAAGAGTAGTTACAAAGCAAAATACAGTCATACTGGCTTTTATATTTACCTATGGAGTTACCTTTACCAGTACACTTTATTTTTTCATATGACTTTAGGTTACTCTTTTGTGTTTTAACTTCAGCCTGAGGGTCTCCCTTTAGCTTTAAAAATCTTATAAGACCAGTCTATTAGCAGCAACTCCCTTAGATTTTGATTATTTGGTAATACCTTGATTTTACTCTTTATTTCTGAAATATTATTTTGCCAGATACAGTATTTTTGATCGACAGTTTGTTTTTCCCGCAGATAGGTAGGAAGGACAAAGGTGAATTAAAGTGCCAGAAAGCTCTCCTACTGTGTTTAAATTATCTTTTTCTTGATTGACCAGTTACTTGGCTGCTATCAAACCTTGACGGTTTTCCAGAGTTTTGACAAAGAGTTTGACAATTTTGATTCTGAAAATTTTTACTTATTTTTTTGTTTCTGCATAGGGTCAGCTTCCCAGAACTTTTACTCTGCCATTTTCGCTGACATCACATAATAATAGTTTCTAAACATTTGGAAAGATTTTTAACTTGTATCTTCATGTAGGGGGCTTCCCAGGTGGCTGAGTGGTAAAGAATCTGCATGCCAATATAGGAGACACAGGAGACGTGGGTTTGATCCCTGGATTGGGTTGGGTAGATCCTCTGGAGGAGGAAATGGCAATTCATTCCAGTATTCTTGCCTGTGAAATCCCATGGGCAGAAGAGCCTGATGGGCTAGTTCATGGAGTCACCAAAAGGTTGAACAGGATTGAGTGACTAAACAACAATCTTCACGTAGCCATGTAGCTCTAAAATCCCAGCATCGCATTCCTGTAATGTTTCTCCTGTGATCTAACTGGCCAGTGTTCATTTCTATGAGATCTGCCATCTATTAGGGTCTCATAGATCCCTCACCTTAAGACTCCTCAAGCTGATTTCATCCCAGATACTCAAGTATTGCTTTCATGTTTGTTCTCTGGCTCTTGGCTGCCTCTGTCAAGATCCCCATGCTCTTGAGATGTGAAGCAGAATTCAAGCAGCCCCCAGGGTACAGGTCAGCAAGATCACAATGCCCAGCTCTGGTCTCAGTGCCTAGAACATAGCTTATCCTGGGCAGGCCTATCCTGCCACATATGAAGTTTTGAATGATTATTCAGCATTAGGTTCACTTAGAAAGTTATATTGGAGAAGGCAATGGCATCCCACTCCAGTACTCTTGCCTGGAAAATCCCATGGACAGAGGAGCCTGGTAGGCTGCAGTCCATGTGGTCGCTAAGAGTCGGACATGACTGAGCGACTTCACTTTCACTTTTCACTTTCATGCACTGGAGAAGGAAATGGCAACCCACTCCAGTGTTCTTGCCTGGAGAATCCTGGGGACGGGGGAGCCTGGTGGGCTGCTGTCTTTGGGGTCGCACAGAGTCAGACACGACTGAAATGACTTAGCAGCAGAAAGTTATAAGCCAGTATCCCACACCAGGTGTTTTGTTTTGTTTTGTTTTGTTTTCTCTCCAGCACAAGTCCTTACATTTCCATACAATTTGGAGGCTCTATCCCTTGGAATTTCAAGTTACCATTTTATTGCCAAGAGACATCACAGGGGTGAATGTGAAACCCACTATGGCTTAGAAGTTTGCATATCTCACAAATTGGAACGATTATACCTAAAAGGCTCTGTGGGTATAATTTCAATGGTCCTGGCAAGGGACAAACCTGGTTTGTACTCAAGGAAGTCACCAGTTATGGCTTCCCACCAAGTATTAATAAATCCTTCACACTCTTCTCAGCTCAAATGCAGTTTTCAAAATAGGAGTTATTTCCAGTTATAAGCAAAATTGTCTAATAACACAATATTCCACCTTTATTATATGCCTAAGAAACAACTATAAGTTACACCGAGGTTAAATTACTCTATTGATAAGATGTTTGCCAACTCTTTGATCATTTTTTATTATAAATACATGATAAATCTTTCATAATTTTATATATATATATATATATATAAATATTAACAGAGAGAAATAGAAAAAGTATATATCTATTTCTATATAATGTGATACTGTATTTCTCACAGATTTTGAGTCCTACTTTCCATGGCAACCCACGCCCGTGTTCTTGCCTGGAGACAAGGGGAGCCTGCTGGGCTGCCGTCTATGGGGTCACACAGAGTCGGACATGACTGAAGTGACTTAGCAGCAGCAGCAGTCCCTACATATTATTTTCCCACCATACATATGCTAAAAAGATTAAAATATTAACCAACCCACAATTATTCCATGATGTTAAAGATCATGTATGTAAAACTCCACCAGATTTGTTTTATCATTTTGTATTACATATAATGATTTATCTGTGAATGTTCAAAGATCTTGGAAGTATTTGGAACACTCTAATTATTTGTGTGATAAGTCACTTCAGTCGTGTCTGACTCTTTGCGACCCTATGGACTATAACCTGCCAGGCTCATCTGTCATGAGATTCTCCAGGCAAGACTACTGGAGCGGATTGCCACGCCCTCTTCCAGGGGAGCCTGCCAACCCAGGAATCAAACCTGTGTCTCATGTCTTCTGCATTGGCAGGTGGGTTCTTTACCACTAGCACCACCATTTATTGGGCCATCAACATGAATGTGGGGTTCCCAAATAGCACTAGTGGTAAAGAAACCACCTGCAGCTTCAATCCCTGGGTTGGGAAGATATCCTATAGAAGGAAATGGCAATCAACTCCATTATTCTTGCCTGGAAAATTCCATGAACAGAGGAGTCAGGCGGGCTACATTTCGTGGGGTCACAAAGAGTTGAATGCAACTAAATGACTAAGCACATAAAGATGAATGTATGATAGGAAGATACAATGATAATTTTTGTTTCAGCCTTAAAGTATATTTATTATTTATATTTCAAATTGAAATTTAAAAAACCTCATAGTAAAACAGGCTAACAAGGAAAAAAATGGCAAAATAGCATATAATGGAAAATAAAAGTATAATACTTCTGATTTTACCTTACAAAGAAAAATATTCATTAGCATTTATGTATTCTAGCATTTTTAGTCTTCTATAGCTACTGATGTGCTGTGCTCAGTCATTTCAGTTGTGTCTGACTCTGTGCAGCCCCATGGACTGTAGACTGCCAGATTCCTCTCTCCATGGAATTCTCCAAGCAAGAATACTGGAGTGGGTTGCCATATCCTTCTCCAGGGGATCTTTCAGACCCAGGGACCAAACCTGTGTCTCTTACATCTCCTGCATTTACCACTAGCGCCACCTAGGAAGTCCTCTATAGCTACAGATACCTTTATATTGTAAAATCATAAGCATGCCATTTTAAAAACTAGCATTATAATACAACAATATTCCGGATATATTAAACTCTTAGCATTACTGGTGGTTCAGTTCAGTTCAGTCGCTCAGTCATGTCCGACTCTTTGTGATCCCATGAACTACAGTACGTGAGGCCTCCCTGTCCATCACCAACTCCCGGAGTTCACCCAAACCCATGATCATTGAGTTAGTGATGACATCCAACAATCTCATCCTCTATCATCCCCTTCTCCTCCTGCTCTCAATCTTTCCCAGCATCAGGGTCTTTTCCAATGAGTCAGTTCTTCGCATCAAGTGGCCAAACTATTGGGATTTCAGCTTCAACATCAATCCTACCAATGAACACCCAGGGCTGATTTCCTTCTGATGGACTGGTTGGATCTTCTTGCAGTCCAAGGGATTCTCAAGAGTCTTCTCCACAGTTCAAAAGCATCAATTCTTCAGTGCTCAGTTTTCTTCACAGTCCAACTCTCACATCCATACATGACCACTGGAAAAACCATAGCCTTGACTAAATGGACCTTTGCTGACAAAGGAATGTCTCTGCTTTTCAATATGCTATCTAGGTTGGTCATAACTTTCCTTCCAAGGAGTGAGCGTCTTTTAATGTCATGGCTGCAATCACCATCTGTAGTGATTTTGAAGCCCAGAAAAACAAAGTCTGACACTGTTTCCACTGTTTCCCCATCTATTTGCCATGAAGTGATGGTACCATATTCCATGATCTTAGTTTTCTGAATGTTGAGCTTTAAGCCAACTTTGTCAGTCTTCTCTTTCACTTTCATCAAGAGGTTCTTTAGTAGATGCATGGTGTTTCCTTATGAAATTGAACCATAATTCTAAATATACTTTTGGCTACTGAAGTTGTTTGTGTATTTTTTAAAATAAAAGTGTCAATATTTCTTAGACTCAAGTTTCCATTGCTTTGTCTGTATACCAAAGATCTTATTGAGATTTTTGCTAACAAATTTTCAAAGCCTCCTATTGTATGAGAAGTTAATCACTGCAATCCTGTGCCAATTCAATTTGACAAGCATTCATGAGTACTTACAATGTGCAAGACGCTTCTGCTCCAGCACTTAAGAAAATGAACTGAATGGTTGGAAAAATCAGTTTTAGACATAACACATACAGATTGCAAAGAGTTTTATATTAGAAATAGAATGAGTTTTTGTCCATAAAGAGAAACTTCAGTTAATGGAATCCAAAGAATGAGAGGCCTTGGGGAAAGATATTGTTCCGATCTGATATGCCATTAAGAGATTAGATGCCTCTAAAGCTGCCAAGAGAAAAGTTCAAAAGATATGTATTCATGATAGTAATGGGAAAAGAAATTTTAAAAAGAAGCTTCCACAGGTTCACTCAGCTTAAAACCATTGATTAGATAATGACTAGAAGGAAATTACACATTGAAGTGTGATACCATTCACTTGAATATCTTAACCTCCCTGAAGAAATATATTTGCTAACATTCTAATAGAATCCAGTGCATGGTGTCTTCCAAGAGAGATAAATTGATTCAGGAAATAGAGATGGTGATTGAGTTGTAATTCTTTGAAGGTATTACTCTGTATAAGATAGAAAGCATACTTAGATTTTTCAAAAACCATTAAAAATAGTTCGTTATAGAAACAACTCTCAGGAATTTAAAGGAAATCTTAAGCCTGTGGAAACAGTAATACTGGGCAATATATTGACTTACTAAGGTACATGAAAATAGGAACAGAAGTATTGAACCAGTTTAAAGGAGTAATGCATTTACTTGTAGTGGAGAAAACACTTAACAAAGTAATTATTATTATTGTTCTAAATACACATTTTATTTGGTAAAAACTAAGTCCATCTTAAAAGATGACATTGAAAACATCAATCTTGAAATGTAAAAACTAGAATGAACTTTAGATATCATCAGCAACTTTATCTGAGGGAACAAATTTCTAAGAATATGAAAGTAATTATCCAGTCATACATCTAGTAAGTCAATATATAAAGCTAAGATTTCTTTCAGCTGCAAATAAAAGTAAAATCAGGTAAAGTTGGATTTTATTTTTTTTGCAAGCTACATAGGTAATCCATCCTAGTATAATACATAATTCAATTATGCTTTTAGGGGAGGGGGAATCTTTTTTATTTTTTGCTTTGCTAGCTTCAGAATCTAGGCCTTCTCTGTCAAGCTGACAGATTTGCAGCTGAAAAGATCATTGTTTCTCATCTAAGACTCACAACTGCACATGGGTAGGAAGTGAAAAACATAGTTAAAAAAACATATATATATATTTTAATGAGACTTGTTTTTTTAGGTACATGCTCCTCAGAGGCATCTGCTTACAATTCTATTAGTGAGGTTTGTGTCACATACCCACACATTTCAAGGAGGTTGAAATTTTTATTATTTTAATTGAATATCCTTCTGTCCCTCCCCCCAAATTGGAATTCTATTAATGAATTACAAGGATGTAGGGTATAATGTGAAGGCAATTTGCATTGTTCGCCACAAATATCGTATCTAGATACCCACATTTTGGTGAAAACCTGTATTAATGAGGGTTTGCCAGAGAAACAGAGCTAATCTCTCTCTCTTTAGTCACTAAGTCGCGTCTGACTCTTGTGACCCCATGGACTGTAGCCTGCCAGGCTCCTCTGTCCATGGGATTCTCCAGGCAAGAATACTGGAGTGAGTTGCCATTTCCTTCTCCAGGGAATCTTCCTGACCCAGGAATTGAACCGGGGTCTCCTGCATTGCAGGCAGATTCTTTACCACTTGAGCTATGAGGGAAGTCAATAGAGCTAATAGAATATCTATCTATCAGTCTCTCTCAGTCTGTTCACTTCTTTTGAAGAACTGGCTCACACATTGTGGGAGCTGACAAGTCCAAAATGTGCCAGATTGGAAACCTAAGAAAGAGCTAATGTTGTAGTCTAAAGTCTAAAGGCTGTCTGCAACAGGCTGAATGAAGCCCACCCACATTATGGAGAGTAATCTGCTTTACTAGGATTTAAGGAATAAATCTTATTACTTATCTGATTTAAAGTTTATCTCATGTAAAAATGATCTTAGATGAGATTTATATCTAAAATATACTGATTTAAATGTTAATCTCATCTAAAAAATTTCTTCACAGTGGTATCTGACATCTAGTCTGGTATTTGACCAAATATCTGGGTTCTATGGCCTAGCCAGATTGACAAGCACAGTTAACTATCTTAAGTCTTTCCCTCATCAATTTGGCAGATATCTCCTTTAGTTCAGTTCACTCGCTCTGTCATGTCCAACTTTGCTACCCCATGGACTGCAGCAGTCCAGGCTTCCCGATCCATGACCAACTCCTGGAGCTTGCTCAAACTCCTGATATCCCCTTGAAAGTGAAAGTGAAAGTGACTTCGCTTAGTTGTGTCGGACTCTTTGCGACCCCATGGACTGTAGCCTACCATGCTTCTCCACCCATGGGATTTTCCAGGCAAGAGTACTGGAGTGGGTTGCCATTTCCTTCTCCCCTTAAATTATACTTAATGTCTAAACAAAGACAAAAATAGGTACTTTGCTTCCTAAAATAAATGCATCCTGTATGCAACTGAAAATGCACTAATTTGCTCCCTAGAAGAGGATTAAAATTCTTTGGTAGTGTTAGCTCTTCTTGCAATCCTGTTAGTTATATACTATGATATAAATTCAATATATCTTATATGGTAACAGAATAAATGAAGAAAGAAAATGTATATGTATTTCATAACTAAATGAGGAAGAAATACCCATGACAATTACATTAATTAATATAGCTAGTCATGTGATCATAGTTGATATTTATAACTGCTTTATTCCACTACTCATTCCCTTTGCTCTCAACAAGCATCTTAGCTGATCATGGTATTTTGCATGATGGAATGACTCAAACCTTCATTCCCGAGGGGATTGGACCATTACTAGTACTGTCTGAATTGAGTTGTTGTAGTTTCCCATTGACCTTCTTTAATCACAGGGCATGATAACTCTGGGACACCAAAAGGGAGCTCCTGTATTCCAGATAACTTTCCTCACCACTATTGTGGCTAGTAGTTCATTGTCTCCTTGGTGATCAGGATCAGTCATCTCACCCAGCACAGTGCCACCCTTCTTTGCAGGTTGATTCAGTATAAAAAGCCCAAAGCAGCAAAGTAAAAAATTTAATTCCCAGTTCAGTGGAATAATCGATGTATCTCCTGGGTGGAATTATCCTCCGATTTGGAACTAAGACTTCTAGGACACAAAAGCGTAAGTTTGTGGGTACAGAAATCAAAGATTTTGCTAGTGAACCACTAGGGATAGTAGTGAGTGATGCCATCTCAGTTTCTACCCCTTGCTTTTGAATCCTTCAGTCCTGGTTATGAGAAAACTAACACTATATATTGGACACTAATTCAGAGGACATACAGCCTCTTGGATAACATTGCTCCAGCCCTGCTAGGTATCGACACCTAGCAATTTAACTCTAGATATAACTGAGCCTTCTAAAGGTCATTCCTCCCTTCTTTCAAACAAGCTACTTCAAAACAGTGGGGAACATGATAAGACCACTGAATTCTATGAGCATGGGCCCACTTCCACACTTTTTCTTTCTTTGCTGTGAAGAGAGTTTCTTAGTGAGAGCAATGATCATAAACGTGGAGTACCATAATGATGGAAATGGCATTCTGTAGGCCCATAGTTTGCAGTTGCTGTTGTTTTTAATTTTATTTGTTTATTTGACTGCATTGGGTCCTAGTTGAGGCACACGGGATCTTCATTGCATCATGTGGCATCTTTTCCTTTCAGCTCACAGACTCTCTAGTTGTGATACACAGGCTTATTTGCTCTGCAGCATGTAGGATCTTAGTTCCCCAGCCAGGGATTAAACCTGCATCTCTGCATTATAAGGCAGATTCTTAACCACTGGACAACAAAAGAAGTCCACATAGACTGTAGCTTTGACAGAAGTGTTAACAGGGAAGGTAAGTTCATATCCAGAGTAAATGCCTATTGCAGGAAGAGCAAAACTACTTCCTCTTTTTTTTTTTTTTGGAAGGTTGCTGCCCAGCGTAATTAACCTACCACCAGCTAATGGCTGATCACTCCAGGGAACAATGCCATCTTGGGGACTCAGTGTTGATTTCTGTTACCAGCAGAGTGGGCAGTGTTAACCAGAGTAGCCCTGGCTTATAGCCAGTATGAAGCTGGGGTTCTCAGTCCCACAAACACAAGGAAATTAACTCTACCAACAACCTTAGGGAGGTTGTGAGATGATTTTTTTCCAACACAAGTCTCCAAATGAGAAAAAATCTTGATCAACAACTTCATTGAGCACAGAAGAGGCATATTCATCTACAGAAATATGGAGATAATAACGCATGCTGTTTATAGCTGTTAAATTTGTGGTGATTTTTAAAACAGAAATAAAGAATAAGCCTAATAAAAAAAAACCTTCCCTAATCACTCTATTTGAAATTGTGGCCCCGTGGACTGTAGCCTGCCAGGCTCTTCTGTCCATGGGGATTCTCCAGGCAAGAATACTAGAGTGGGTTGCCATGCCCTCCTCTAGGGGATCTTCCCAACCCAGGGATCGAATGCAGGTCTCCCACATTGCAGGCTGATTTTTTACCATCTGAGCCACCTGGGAAGCCCTTACTTCCTACACCCTCAGCTTAAATTCATTTCATCCATAGCACTTTTCATTATCTACTGTACTATACAACTGACTTATTTATAAGTTTTAATGTACGTTTCTCTCAACTGTGACAAAAAATTCATGCAACGAACAGAGCTTTTATCCTCCGTTGTCACAGATATATCAACAGTGCTTAGAATAACAGCTGACAGGTATTGGGCATTCAAGAAGTATTTGCTGAAAGATAAATGAATATTTGCAGTACATCCCAATGAACCTGACCTAAAGAGTTAGGCATCTTGAATAACATATTGCAGAGTAAACATAGGAGATAAATCACATGAAATGTTCCCGGAAATCCTGATTCCAGTCCGGTTCTACCACTCGCACACATCTGTGAACAAGTTTAAAATTTGCTCAACTTTCGTTTTGTCATCTCTAAATATGGATAATAAGGCTAGCTCTGTTTGCTTTCATGCTTATTTTCAAAGTAATGTATATAATACTGTGTAATAAATTTTAAGGAACAGTATTAATTTTAAATGAAGAGATACAGGTGGCTGTTATGTATGTAAAAATATTTCCACTTCCTAGTAAGTAAATGAATCATAGCAAAACATTAAATCATATATCACTTATTGACTGCCAATAAGTATATCATAATATATATAATATATCACTTTTTGTCTGTCATCTCTCTAAACTAAACAAATTTAGAGGGATGCTGCCCAGTATTGGATAAGGTATATATTCTCATACGCTGTTGGGAACAGTACAATGACGGTATAAGGCCGTGTACAGCAGTTTGGAAAATCTCAAAAAGTGCATTTTGATCTTTTATTTTAGTGTTTCTTGTAGGAACCTGTCCTTTGGGTGTAATTAGACAGGTGTACACAATATACATATAAGAATGTTCATGAAAGTTTGGTTTGCAATTGTAAAACAATGTAATTTATCTAAATGTTTGCACAGAAACTGCTGAGTCTTTTAAGTGCTATTTTTCTCTCTCTTGCTTTTTCTCTATTTCTCACATTGATTAAACCTTTGCCACTCTCTAAACACCATCACTAACTTGAGGCCAGTATCGTTATAACTTTACCAACCATCCAATTCCATGGGTTCTCCTGAGACCATATCTGAGGATTAATGACCTTGTGTTGCCCTTGTGACATTCTGTTTCTCTATAGACTAAGAGAAGTAAATCAGTGGGAAAGTAGAATAGACCCTCTGAGATGGTATCATAACCAAAGAATATTGATTTCTGCTTTTTCTTTCTTTAGTGCATATTTTCAAAGTATATGTTGAAGTATATGTGAGCATATATTACAATTTGTTTTACAATGCAGTAGACAGACCACATCCACCCACAAGTTCCTTTTAACATACTTTTAATTTTCTAATTCTTGCTGACTGTCATACCTGTCTTGACATTTATCACCAAGAATTTTTTAAGAGTGATTCTCAATAAATTGAGGAAGCTTTTGAAATAACATTGATATTTCCATAAGCCTCACTGGTATAATCTTGTATATTCCTTTGTGTGGAACTTAAGTTTTCTTTCCATTTGGCATTCTCAGAAGAATTCACTTGGTTTCTATTTTTTTACCTTTCAAAATTACTCTTATAGTTCTAAAATATTATGTAGGACTTTATTTCGCTGCAGAAAAATGCAAGAAAGGATATAAAGACTGATAAATTCTATCCTAAAACTGACCAAAGTATTTGGCCAGACCTATAACCTCTGCAGTTTCCCAGGTGGCTCAGTGGTGAAATAATCTGTCTGCCAATGCAGGAGATGAAAGAGACTCCAATTTCATCTCTGGTCATGAAGATCCCCTGCAGAAGGAAACGGCAACCCACTCCTAGTATTCTTTCCCAGAGAATTCTGTGGACAGAGGAACCTGGCAGGCTACAGTCCATAAGGTCAGAAAGAGTCGGACGTGACTGAGTGCACACAGCATATATAACCTCTACAACTAAGTAGTCCCTAAATATTAGTCAAGTTTATTTACCTTGATATTAGGAAGTCTATCACCGAGATAAGAAAAGTTTTATGTATATAGAGGGAGATTGAGATCAATAGATTCAATACATTACTTGAATGTAATTTGGTGGACCCAACCAGTCCATCCTAAAGGAAATCAGTCCTGAGTATTCATTGGAAAGACTGATGCTGATGCTGAAACTCCAATATTTTGGCCACCTGATGTGAAGAACTGACTCATTTGAAAAGAACCTGATGCTGGGAAAGATTGAAGGCAGGAGGAGAAGGGGACAACAGAGGATGAGATGGTTGGATGGCATCACTGACGCAGGTACATGAGTTTGAGTAGGTTCCAGGAGTTGGTGATGGACAGGGAGGCCTGGCATGCTGCAGTCCATGGGGTTGCAAAGATTCTAACATGACTGAGTGACTGAACTGAACTGACAACCTCTGCAAGACAAAAACAACATCTGCATTCTTCTCTAAATCATCATTTAGGAGTTGATTCTGCCATGTCAATCACTCAGTTATTTCACAGCTATACCACAACTGTTTTGGCATTTGAAAATTGACAGACTCCTTGATATTTAACTATTATATCAGTAGAAATGGATTAAGTAAGATCATAATGGTTAATTTGAAGCTGTAAACAGTGGATTCCTAGCAATTTCATATACTTGCTTTAGAAAAGCTTTGCTTTTTGTTAGAAGCATTGTACATTTAACTTGCATATATATATATATATATACAACATATATATCAGAAATTAACATTTATTCTAAAAATTTTATTTAAAATAGTCATCTATTTTTTTTAATTGTATCAGCTTCCTGAAGGATCTAGTAGGAAAAATTATGTCTGATTGTTAAAATATTGCTATATATAAATAGAACTTCTTAAAAACTTTGAATGTTAGTTGTTAGTTCTTTCATTGATATTGCAGCATTCTTGCTTTATTTCACTTGGCACTTTGATTTTAAAATGTTTATTTTAGAGAATTTATCTTCAAATTCTCTCTTAGCATCCTCCTCCTAACCCAAACCCTCTCTGGATTGACTGTCTGTTTGTTAAAATGGCAGATGTTATTTCTCAGTAAAGGTAATGCATATCCTTTAGGTCATTCAATTATGCACACCTAATAAATCACTAATTCTACTTTTTCTCTCCACTGCAATTCCTTTAGAAAAGGTTTTTAATGTTTTTAGCTGGTTCATTGTAAAATTCTATTTATTGGTCACTTTGTCTTTAATTTTACTACATGGCAAAATTTCATGCATACCGATGCCAAAAGAATCTTAATAAAATGAAAATTGTATCATGGAAAAACAAAATAAAAAGAAAATGGTATTGTGACATTGAATTGTTTAAACTCCCCTTAATGTTTTCTACAGTTACATTAAGTCATATGTTAGACAGGGTCCCCCAGGAAATGGTTGGACCTTATAATTCATTAAGTCTTGCTACTTCCACACATACACTCTGCTGTAGCCATGCTTCATTAAATCATGCATTTTTTCAGAATCTGCATGCTCTTATTTCTATGTTTTACAAAACTTTTATTTCTCCTGAAATATCCTCCCACTTCCAACATTCAACCCTTCTTCTTCATGTTTTTACATCCATTAAAACCTAGATCAGATGTGGCTTTTCTCAGGAGCCTACCTAGGGGTTTTGGGTGCACCCCTGTACTGTCCTCATAGGTCACAAAAAGATTTCCTCAACCACTGATTGCCATTATCTTTTACTGTGTGCCTTGTCTCCCTATTTTTGTGAAATGTATATAAATATACACTCACTTGTCCACACATACAGTCACAGAAACACACACACACACTAACACACTAGATAAAGGTAAAAACACATCTTTTACCTTTTTAAAAATATCCTAGACATTTTACAGAGTAACCATGCTGGTGATCAATAAGTTGTTGAATGAATTTTGATATGACCTCAAGATTTTAGGAGACAGAGATAACCAAAACCATCTTGCCCTATTATACTCTAATTCTACATATTTTCAAAAACAATAAATGGTTGAATATGTGTTATAAAATTGCAGCCACTTTTGTTATATCAATGCGATAATATATCAAAATTTTATTTTTATGAATGGCAACCCACTCCAGTACTCTTGCCTGGAAAATCCCATGGACGGAGGAGCCTGGTAGGCTGCAATCCATGGGGTCGCTAGGAGTCGGACACGACTGAGCAACTTCACTTTCACTTTCACTTTTCACGCATTGGAGAAAGAAATGGCAACCCACTCCAGTGTTCTTGGCTGGAGAACCCCAGGGACGGTGGAGCCTGGTGGGCTGCCGTCTATGGGGTCGCACAGAGTCAGTCATGACTGAAGAGACTTAGCAGCAGCAGCAACACAAGTTAGACATTTATGACATGGTCTTTATTTTATTTAAATTCAGCTCTAAATAATCTCCTTCACAAATATGTCAATGCAAATTATCTCAAAAGTTTTTGTTCAATCACTTCATGGAAATGTGATTAGTATATGCTTTATTCTCTTAGATTCCTATTTTAAGACTCTGATATGTCATGATGGCATGACATGAATTCCACAGGAAAATATAGTACTTTAAAATCTTTTTTTAAAGTTTTTAATGGCTGTATACTGTTTCTGTGAAAGACTATAGTGAAAATATCTGGGGCATGGGACCGCTTTGGTATCTCTTAAATCATGCCACATACATGGCTATTTATCAGTTCTATTCAACTTGACATGTTATTTTTCTGTCCTTCAATCTCAAACCTCAGCTCCTTTAATAAGGATGAAACATATGCTCAATGTAACAAGAATTTTCACAATAATACTGCTAATTTTCTTCCTAGATCTTGAATTATTTGAGAAATATGCCTGATATTTGAGGGATGGGATTATTTTAAATCACATTTTTAGTGGGAATTTGCCTTGTAGATTCATGTAAGACATTTACTCTTCTTAGAAAATATGAAAAAGATCAGATACCTTTCTAATGTAGAGCATATCAGCAGAAATAGAGATACAGACATAGAGAACAAATGTAAGATGCCAAGAAAGGAAGGAGGGGTGGGATGAATTGGGAGATTGGAATTGACATATATACATTGCTATGTATAAAATGATTACTAAAGAGAACATTTCGTATAGCACAAGAAACTACTTACTGCTCTTTGGTGACCTAAATAGGAAGGAAATCCAAAAAAGAAGGGATATATGTATACAAATGGCTGATTAATTTTCCTGTACAGTAGAAAGTGACACGATATTGTAAAGCAACTGTACCTTAATACAAATTTTAAAATGATGGAATTTATTACACACAACTAAAATACACAAGCTAATTGGATTTGTTTTAAAAATTAGTTTGTTTTTTTAAGACTCCAACAGTTTCCCAGATGGTGCTAGTGGTAAAGAACTTGCCTGCCAAAGCAGGAGTCGTAAGAGATAAAGGTTCAGTCCCTGAGTTGAGAAGATCCCCTGAAGGAAGGCATGGCAACCCACTCCAGTATTCTTGCTTGGAGAAGACCATGAAAAGAGGAACCTGGGGGACTACAATTCACAGGGTGGCACAGAGTTGGACACGACTGAAGTGACTTAGCACACATACACGCACAAGACATGTATGAATTAGGCAGAGAACCTTGGCAGGCAACAATCAGTAGGCAAAGATCAAATTTCCAGTTTATTAAGGCATAGGTATACATTTTAATACCATGTAATGATGTGTTTTGGCACTCTTTTTACAAGCCAAAAGTGCAAGAACATATTTTGTTAGAAGTAGATTGTCACAAATGCTGTACTTTCCTTAGATGAGATCAAAGATGATGCATTAGAAAATTTCAATAACAATAATAATGACTTTGACATTACTATAGACTCAAATGCTATTAATCATTTTCATATTTTTTAATAGAGGCTCAAAGAACTGAAACAAAGGGAATTTGCTCGAAATGTAGCATCTAAATCCAGGAAAGATGAAAGAAAACAGGAAAAGGCACTCCAACGCCTGCACAAGCTGGCCGAGCTAAGAAAGGAAACCGTATGGTGAGTGTGCAGTGACTGTTTTCTTAAAACATGATCACAAATAAAGGAAATGAATAAAGGGCACAAATCTATTTATTTCTGTACCCAGATTAAGACAATCACATTTTCATAACTTTCTGTGGCCTGTGAACAGTAAATTGAATTTGAGATTTAGGCAAACACCTTTTTAATGCACATTTCAATAAAAAACCAAATTGCTGCAATTTTCCTTTCTAAAAATTAATTTTACATTATTAATCAAGTTGTGTTAATAGAAAGCCATTCTATTTCTTATTGAAATTCAAAACATTTGATTGAAGAAGCGATGTAAACACCATCTCATAGCCCTTGTTATAAGTAGAAGTTATTTTTTAATTGAAAATTTGGAGAACTTTTATTTGAAATGATCTTTAAGAATACATATGGAAGGAGAAAAAGAAATAGTGTTAGGGAATACTGACATATCAAAACATTGTTTGAGATGTCAGATTTTTAAAGTCAAAATAAAGTGTAAATATATCTGGAATCCTATAGTGAACTGTTAAAACCAAACGAAACTGCTATTCAATTATACCAACCAGGTATTTTTATTCTGTGCAGTAAAAAATGAAAAATTATACAAGTGCAAGTTTACATTTCAGACTATTATAGTACCTCTGTAATTTAATGCCCTATAAGTAGCCTTTGCAAATGTAAAGTATAATATTTTAAGGGAAATAGACTTGATAATAAGACATGTACAGAAGAAGCAAAACTTCTTATCTAAGTTACTTTTCTTAGCATATAGTACATATTTCACCTTACATACACACACAGTTTTTCCCAATAATTTGGTGCCTCTAATGAGATGCAAATTAAGAATTAGTAGTGTTTCTTACTGTCATACAAGACAGTGAACCAGTACATTGTATCATAGTTTAAAGAAATAATTTGATTAAAACATTTGAGACCATTTATTACCTCTCAGAAACTAACATCTTAGAAAAGCAGGGGAAACTCTGCACAGCGTGATTCTTTTGGGGCAAAGATGATATTTAGTTAGTTCTTTGTTTGTGTGCTGGACAGTATAGTTCTTTTTTATAAAAACTCACTATTTATGGTATCCTGTGATGCCAAATAAATGGAAACCACAACCTATATTTATTCTATATAATGGTATAATGGATAACTTCAGGATAATTTTTAAATATTAAGAATGGCAATTCCAAAAGACTTAAAGCTCTCATTGAGCATATCACAGAGTCTTGATAGACAATCAATGAGCATTGGTTGAATTGTTGGACTGAATTCCCAGTCCTGTTTACATCATGACTGAGAGTTTTTCTTTTAACTTCCTTCATATTCTCCATATAGAGAATATGTGGAGTTAAGTATTTGTGAATTAAAAGTATTTTTTAAGAGAATTCTGTATCCCAAAGTGTCACTGATGGAGGTAAAGAAACATTTTTATTTTGGAAACACTGGCTGAAAATCTTTGACCATTGCTGTTAATAGCTGTAAAAGTAACTTCAAGAGGTCATCTCCAAGTGATCCCAAATGATATCCAATAACTAAATTAAATTGCGATACTATGGAAGTCAATTGCACTACATGAATGTAATTATCTTACAAAGATTTACGAACTTGAAAGAAATCTTATGATGACATTTCTAAGATGTAAATGCTTGTTTTTCCTCAAAAGTGTCTTATCTGAAAACATATTTTTGTTTCTTTCTGTAGCGCTCCTGGAAGCGGTCCTATGTTCAAGTCAACGACTGTTACTGTGAGAGAAAATTGTAATGAAATTTCCCAAAGAGCTGTTGTGGATTCAGTTAATAACCAGGAAGATTTTAAATGCACTTTGATTCATAGTCAAGAGAAGGCTAAAGATGTTACCACTCTTGCTGCAGATCCAGAAAGTACAAAGAGTTATATGGCCAAAAATAACCAACTTGAAGATCAAGCCCAGGGGATTCACAGACACAAAATTGGCTTTTCTTTTGCATTTCCAAAGAAAGCATCCGTGAAACTGGAGTCCTCAGCTGCAGCCTTCTCTGAATACAATGATGATGCCTCTGCAGAAAAAGGATTTAGCAGAAAAAGTAGATTTGTCCCGGGTGCTTGTCATCTTCAACTATCTTCACCAACAGATGTGCTTTTGAATTCCGTGGAGAAAGCAAACTCTTTTCATCCACCAGAGGGAATGTGCACTGACAAAGAAACTACTCAAACTCAAGAGATGAAAAAAGTTTCTAGTGAAAAAGATCCATTATTATTACCTCCATTTTGTCAGTTTCAGCTCCCTTCATCATCTGATGCAGATAATTGTCAAATTTCAGTCCCTTCAGCAGATCAGATTTCACCAGAAGATATTCTTATTAATGAAGACACACCTATAAATGGTAACACTTCTGAATTGCTAGGAAATAAATCCATAGTTCTTGATATGGCTGATGACAACATGTCTTTGCAGACTACCACCAAGGAAACTGTTAAGGGCAATGTGACATCCATGATTGAAGTTGAAAATAAAAATCACGGTCTGGACGTGTTGACCCCTGTAAATTCTGAAGAGGATAATATAACCTTACACACAAAAGAAGATTTATATAAAAGACCATGTGAGCCATTTATACCCGTACTTAACAAAGATGGATCCACAGTTCTTCAGTGGCCATCAGAAATGCTGACATACACCACCACTCAACCATCAATTTCCTATAGCTGTAATCCTCTCTGTTTTGACTTCAAGTCCACTAAGTTAAACAACAAGCTAGATAAAAATAAGCTGCCTTTAAGTGATCTTTCTTCTCAGCAGAAGGGAGAAGAAATTTACAAGAACCCAGTTTTGGATTGCAAGGATACGTCTATGGCAGGACTCACTGATTATGAAATTGGAGGTAGCAGAAGTGGACATACCCAAGTCACTTCTCATTTGACTGATGATACTGTCTCTAATAGCTGTGATTCTGGAAAAAACGAGACTATGGGTCAGAGGTATAAAAATATTTCCTGTAGGATCAGAAAAACAAAAAAATATACTTTTACTAAAAATCAGATAAAGCCAGATGCTATAGATGGGAAATACAACAAAATAAGATTGAAAAATACTCATGAACGTTGGTTCCATAAAAGTAGACGAAAGAAAAAAAGAAAGTTATGTCACCATAATTATGGAGAGAAAACCAAAGAATCAGAAACACGCTTCAAAATGGAAACAGAAAATAGTTACACTGATACAACTAGGAAAAATCTACTGGAAATAATTTCAGAAAAACAGTATTTAGCTGCAGAGCAACTATTGGACTCACAGCAATTACCTGATAAAAGGCCCAAATCTACATCCATATACTTAAGTGAAAATGAAGAAACGTGTAAAACCTGGAACACTGAATACAATAATAATACTTTTATCAGTTCTAAAAACTACTGTAAAAACAGCTCAGTTGTCTTAAATGGACAATCCAATTCAACAATGATACATTCTGCAAAACATAATTTAACATACTCCAGAACATACTGTAGTTGGAAAGCTAAAATGTCCAGCTGTGGTCATGATCACAGATGCCTAGTTCTTCAGAATGAAATGAAATGCATGAGTCAGAGCCAGGCTGTTAAAAGAGGTTATAATTCTCTCATTAATGAATCAGAAAGATGCCATCGAAAGCGTAGACAACATTCATATTCTTATTCTTCAGACGAAAGTTTAAATCGACAGAATTATCTACCAGAAGAATTCTTGACATCACGTCGTGCTTCTGCTCCTTGCAAACCTAAGAGGAAACAGAGGAGAAAAAGAAATAGATTCCACATGGGTTTTGAAGCTTTGGAACTCAAAGAGAAAACAGATTATCCCAAGAAAGGCAATTCTTCCTTACATCACCAGGATAAAATAGTAAGTGAAGAGGGAAAAGAGGAAGTAAAACCACAGGAAACTGCAGATGTCAAAAGGAACTCAGAACAACTAGACCAAGTAGAAAATAAACTGGCTGTGCCCACCAGCAGCCCTCTTCCTTCTGAAGCCAATGATGAAACTCAGCAGGTTGTAATGGAGACCACTTCTGGTGAACCGTCAGAGATTTCCAGTGAACCCACCACATCAGCCTATACAGTTAGTGCCCCAGCAAAAGGAGAAATAGACAGTACCTCGCTTGAACACAAAGAAAGAAGTGAGGATACAAATGTCAATGAAAAGCAAATTCCTTTCAAGGTGCCTAATAGTGAAAGGAACTTTAGACAGTCACAACCTAAATCGTTCCTTTGTCATTATGAACTGGCTGAAGCCCTTCCACAAGGCAAGATGAATGAGGCATCAACGGAGTGGCTGTGTTTTAATTCAGGAATCCTTAATGCACAACCACCATTGCCATTCAAAGAAGCACATGTCAGTGGCCATACCTTTGTAACAACAGAGCAGATCCTGGCTCCATTAGCTTTACCAGAACAGGCATTATTGATTCCGATAGAAAACCATGACAAGTTCAAAAACCTACCATGTGAAGTATACCAGCACATCCTACCGCCAAACATGCTGGCCAACAAGGTCAAGTTCACTTTTCCCCCAGCCGCCCTCGCACCCCCCAGCACACCTCTGCAGCCTTTGCCTTTGCAGCAGCCCCTGCGTTCTACCTCCGTCACCACTATCCACCACACTGTTTTACAACAGCATGCGGCAGCGGCAGCAGCCGCAGCGGCAGCGGCAGCGGCAGGAACCTTTAAAGTGCTGCAACCACACCAACAGTTTCTGTCCCACGTCCCAGCTCTCACCAGAACATCATTACCTCAGATCTCAGTAGGACCAGTAGGGCCGAGGCTTTGTCCTGGGAGTCAGCCAACTTTTGTTGCTCCTCCTCAGGTGCCAATCATCCCAGCTTCCGTCCTTCATCCTAGCCATCTGGCTTTCCCACCTTTGCCCCATGCCCTCTTCCCTTCGCTGCTCTCCCCGCACCCTACCGTCATCCCACTGCAGCCCCTGTTCTAGTCATCACCATGAGAGGGAAAGAAAATATCCGTGTGAAAACTACTGCCATATGTGTTAATGCTCATTAAGTGGATAATAGCCTATTTAAATGGTGGAAATAAACTAGCTAAAATATGGCTTCATTGATATGAAATCACTTACTATAAGTGTAATGATGCAAATAAATTCTTAAGCTTCTGATATATAATATTATTAAGGCACTGAATAGTTTGAAAATCAATATAATCTATGCTGTATATCAAAATGATGTCTTAAGAGTATGTATAATGTATATAAAATATATTTATAGTACTGTAATTTATGTTGTAAAGTATGCCCGTCACTTTTTTTAATCTTTGTGTATTTGCACCTATTTAATGTTTAGACAAAGCTGATGGCATTATGTTTTGTACCATGCTCCTTGAAACTGTAAATTCAGTGAAAAATATCTCTTGCAATAAATTTTTGTTAAATATTTAAGTAAATCAAACCCTTGTTTTTAGTTGGTTTTCACTGGGGATTGTATAGTAACAATAGGTTTTGAATTTATATTGTTTCCTCTGTTTATTGACATCTCTGAACCTTAGAGGCTCAGCAAATCATCTTTGCCACTCTATCGGTACTTATACTATAATACTGTCTTTCAGAAAAAGTATAACAAGTCTATTTACTTTTCTGTTTTTCATACTGTTGCATATCCTCAGAGTTTACTATATTTCATGAACACTTGATCTAAATAATGAGCCATGGAAATTCTTGTTAAAGTAATGTTAGTATTTGGTGGAGAGGAAGCAAATAACTACAATATGCAAAGTATTTAGTATTCTTCCCGGGACTATAAAACAGTACTAGTAGATAAGACATAGAAAGTAACCAATATAAGTTCTTATGACATTTTTGTATGTCAAAATTACCAAATGTATTGTGTTTATTTTTAATTATTGCAGGGAATATACATATATAAGAATGTTGGCATGGATTAAGGAATAAATTTAATTAACCACTAACCATTATATAACACCTTGCGAAGAATGGTATAAACACAGCCTGGACATATTCTTAACTGAGAATCTTGAAGTGGGAAAAGAGTAAATAAATAGCTCTTCCTTCTGCAAATCTTTCTAGTATACATGTTTCTATCATATTTTCAAATCACCAAGAAACAGTTAGAAAGTCTTCACATTACCCTTCCAGATTCTGTTCTATTTTTAATGACCTCTGCATTTTCATTCACTCAAACGCTGCTTCTGTGTGTACTCAAGAATATAATTATTTAATAGAAAAATAGAGAATTTCACACTTCCCATGACAGTTTTCTAACATGTACCTGCCCCAGTGCATGCCACTTGTTAAGACAAAGTCTACATGCCTGATAGAGAAAATTCAACTCACTAAGTGCAAACAATGAAGGATTACGGTAGCCTAGCAATGAATCCAAGGAAAAGAGAGACCAAATGAGTCCATCTAAAGTGAGAGCAACTTTTAAGTGATCCTGCACTGAAGAAATGCTATTTCATAAGTTTGCTGTAACAAGTGGGTTACCCTAAAAGTATTTAGTGCAAGCATATATTCCCAGAGCAGAATAATATATTGAATTCTACTTTAACAGGAGAAATAAGAGAGAAAAAAATCTGTTGTCTACTTCCTTTATTATGTGCAATAATAATCATCATTTAAAGGTTTTGCTGCAAAATGCTTGTGTAAGATTGTGTGATTGACAAATAAGAATGCAAAATAATGAGAAGAAATTTTATTTCAAACACTCTAGATAACATGTTCTAAAAATGATAATTAAAATTGGAACGGGTGTTTTTTCCCCAAGCAAAATATTTGAAACTATATTTGAAGATAATATATTAAGAGATGGGAATATCTACTGAGGAATGCTGACCCAGTTTGTTTTTAATAACAGAGCAGAATTGTCACTTCTGCTGTTTAAAATCAAACCAAGTGTTTCACTTCAACATATGCAGATTTCCCCCTTCTTTCTGTCATCTTTTGACAACCATCCCACACATTCACCTCCTACCTTTTGTTCTCATTCTTTAGTTCTTTTTCCCCCTGATCTTTTCCTTCTTTATGTCACTATATAAATCATTTGTATTTATCATGTGTGGGTATCCTCTGCTTCTTTCTCCATTATCACCCTTTTAGTTTGTCTTCAATTCTGCTGCTCACTTACATTTATTTTTGTTAAATAACACATTTAGGTAGTCTAACTTTAGTTGTAGCAGAATATATCTGTTCAGTTACTATATAATAGATATTTCTAGAAAGTTTGATGAGGAATGTTCTCACTTAAGACTAATTGAAACTCACCTTGGTAGACAAACTGATTTGTTTTCATGGATACCAGTGACTGAACAACAAAAGAATGTTAGTTGAGTATGTTAAAGCCATTCTTACTGCTAAGAATCCATTTAGATACTTGATATCTTTGATAAGATATTGCTTATATAGTCTGGGCATCTGTTATACTCTCAGGACTCAAAACGAACCTATGATGACACATTTGTTCATCTGTTCTGATAACACCAACTCCAAAATAAAGGTAATTATAAGCTGACTGAAGATCAGCCATAAGCAGAGCAATTACACAGGTTTGTCAGAGTGGACTTGTCAAGCAATGAGGCTATGAGAGGATTATCAGTCAAGCACATATTAGTGGTGGCAGGAGTCAGGCCAGTATAGCAGCATTATTCTGGGAGTAGCTTTGGGCACTGTCTGATGGCTTGTCCATAAATCCTGGAGCTAAAATCCCAGTCCCATCCAGGTATAAATTACTTTACATTCTATCTAATTGGGAAATTTTATTCTAACACCATCTCTTTTCATTTCATGAAAACATTTCATCCAAAGATGAAATGTTTTCATTTCATGCAAGGAACATTTCATGCAAAGATGGGCACAATTAAAGACAAAAATTGTATGGACCTAAAAGAAGCAGAAGATGTTAAGAAGAGGTGGCAAGAATACACAGAAGAACTATACAAAAAAAGATCTTCATGACCCAGATAACCATAATTGTGTGTTCACTCACCTAGAACAAGACATCCTGGAATGAGAAGGCAACTGGGCCTTAGGAAGCATCACTATGAACAAAGCTAGTGAAGGTAATGGAATTCCAGTTGAGGTATTTCAAATCCCAAAGGATGATGCTGTGAAAGTGCTGCACTCAATGTGCCAGCAAATTTGGAAAACTCAGCAGGGGCCAAAGACTGGAAAAGGTCAGTTTTCATTCCAATCACAAAGAAAGGCAGTGCCAAAGAGCGTTCAAACTATCATAAAATTGCACTCATCTCACACGCTGGCAAAGTAATACTCAAAACTTTCCAAGCCAAGCTTCAATAGTACGTGAACCATGAACTTCTACATGTTCAAGCTGGAATTAGAAATGGCAGAGAAACCAGAGATCAAATTGCCAACATCCTTTGAATCATCGAAAAAGCACAAGAGTTCCAGAAAACCATCTACTTCTCCTTTATTGACTACACCAAAGGCTTTGACTGTGTGGATCACAACAAACTGTAGAAAATTCTTAAAGTGATGGGAATACCAGACCACCTGACCTGTCTATTCAGAAATCTGTATGCAGGTCAAGAAGCAACAGTTAGAACTGGACATGGAACAACAGACTGGTTTCAAAGAGGAAAAGGAGTACGTCAAGGCTGTATATTGTCACCCTGTTTATTTAGCTTATATGCAGAGTACATCATGCAAATGGTAGGCTGGAAGAAACGCAAGATGGAATCAAGATTGCCGGGAGAAATATCAATAACCTCAGATATGCAGATGACACCACCCTTATAGCAGAAAGTGAAGAAGAGCTAGAGAGACTCTTGATGCAAGTGAAAGAGGAGAATAAAAAAGTTGGATTAAAACTCAATAGTCAGAAAACTAAGATCATGGCATCTGGTCCCATCACTTCATGGCAAATAGATGGGGAAACAATGGAAACAGTGACAGACTTTATTTTGGGGGGCTCCAAATTCACTGCAGATGGTGACTGTAGCCATGAACTTAAAAGATGCTTTTTCCTTGGAAGAATGCTATGACCAACCCAGACAGCATATTAAAAAGTAGAGACATTACTTTGCCAACAAAAGTCCATCTAGTAAAAGCTATGGTTTTTCCAGTAGTCATGTATGGATGTGAGAGTTGAACTATAGAGAAAACTGAGCACCGAAGAATAGATGCTTTTGTACTGTGGTGTTGGAGAAGACTCTTGAAGTTCCCTTGGACTGAAAGGAGATCCAACCAGTCAATCTTAAAGGAAATCAGTCCTGAATATTCAATGGAAGGACTGATGCTAAAGCTGAAGCTCCAACTCTTTGGCCACCTAATGTGAAGAACTGACTCATCTGAAAAGACCCTGATGCTGGGAAAGATTGAAGGTGGGTAGAGAAGGGGACGACAGAGGATGAGATGGTTGGATGGGATCACTGACTCAATGGACATGAGTCTGAGTAAGCTCTGGGTGTTGGTGATGGAGAGGGAAGCCTGGCATGTTGCAAGTTCATGGGGTCACAAAGAGTTGGACATACCTGAGCGACTGAATTGAACTCAACTGAACCAATCTCTTACTCTCTTATATCTGGTCTGCTATTTATAGGAATTGCTAACAGCATTTGTTATCAAAAAGAAGAGTGATTTGGGGTATACTGAAGAGAATAAAACCTTAACATGGAAAGTAACAAGTAATTACTGTAGCCAAATGACAAAGAACTCACACTGCATGACAGGAAGGAAATAAGGAAACTCATCCACAACTAGCACAATTTTTTTGCCTCCCTCCTCTCTCTCAGATTTTTGCATATCAAGTGTTGAAGCCCTGTATAACATGTGCATAAGACATCTCAACCTATGTATCTGCTACGTATTTTGAACCCATAACTCAAATCCATGATCTTCCATTATAGGTACCACTGGAACCTATTATTTGTCCTGTGTTCCAAAGCTCCGTGAATGTTATTATAATAAATGAAAACTGTTCCAAGTCAGAAGCCAGGGTGTTAGTATGCCCATGTAAAGTCAATCAATGAAGACTTATGCTTTGTTTCCTTAAGTTTTTCTCAGATACTTCTCACTAGTATATTCTATATAGTTGTAGTCCTAGTAGTTCATAGCTGAATTGCTGAATTACTTTTATTAATTAATGTCTCTTCCCAATTTCCCATTTATACACTCTGTCCCCCATTGCTGCCAGGGCCCCATTTTTTGGGCTTCCTTGATGGCTCAGTGAGTAAAGACTTTGCCTGCAATGCAGGAGCCACAGGAGATATGGGTTCAATCCCTGGTTGGGAAGATCCCCTGGAGTAGGAAAGGGCAACCCACTCCAGTATTCTTGCCTGAGGAATCCCATTGACAGAAGAGCTTGATGAACTACAGTCCACGAGGTTACACAGAGTCGGACACAACTGAGCACATGAGCACAGCAAAATCGTATTATGACTCTCCTCTACTTTGATGGCTCTTCTAGCTTCTCAGTTATTCTCAAAATGAACATCAAAGTTCTTAGCATGTCACAGAAAATCTATGGGGAAGCAGGTGCCAGCTTTCCTACTTAGCATCATCCATTCCAGAATTCATCTTTCTATTTACAATCACCTTCAAGTTTGTGTGAGCATATTCTATGTCCTGCAATGCCTTCCTGCCTGTATTTCTTCACTTGGCTAGCTACTATTGAGCAACAATTTGTTTCAGTTTTTTTTAAGGGATTCTTACCCAGATTTTGGCTGTCTCCACGTTACCCTCCCATCCTCTATCTTCACCTAGAATTTTTGTGCTCAGATATTGTTATGATGGTGTGATCACTGACCTAGAGCCAGACATCCTGGAATGTGAAGTCAAGTGGGCCTTAGAAAGCATCACTACAAACAAAGCTAGTGGAGGTGATAGAATTCCAGTTGAGTTATTCCAAATCCTGAAAGATGATGCTGTGAAAGTGCTGCACTCAATATGCCAGCAAATTTGGAAAACTCAGCAGTGGCCACAGAACTGGAAAAGGTCAATTTTCATTCCAATCCCAAAGAAAGGCAATGCCAAAGAATGCTCAAACTACTGCACAATTGCACTCATCTCACACGCTAGTAAAGTAATGCTCAAAATTCTCCAAGCCAGGCTTCAGCTGAACCGTGAACTTCCTGATGTTCAAGCTGGTTTTAGAAAAGGCAGAGGAACCAGAGATCAAATTGCCAACATCTGCTAGATCATGGAAAAGCAAGAGAGTGCCAGAAAAACATCTATTTCTGCTTTATTGACTATACCAAAGCCTTTGACTGTGTGGATCACAATAAACTGTGGAAAATTCTGAAAGAGATGGGAATACCAGACCACCTGATCTGCCTCTTGAGAAATCTGTATGCAGGTCAGGAAGCAACAGTTAGAACTGGACATGGAACAACAGACTGGTTTCAAAGAGGAAAAGGAGTACGTCAAGGCTGTATATTGTCACCCTGCTTATTCAACTTATATGCAGAGTACATCATGAGAAATGCTGGGCTGAAAGAAACACAAGATGGAATCAAGATTGCTGGGAGAAATATCAATCACCTCAGATATGCAGATAACACCACCCTTATGGCAGAAAGTGAAGAGGAACTCAAAAGCCTCTTGATGAAGGTGAAAGAGGAGAGTGAAAAAGTTGGCTTAAAGCCCAACATTCAGAAAACGAAGATCATGGCATCTGGTCCCATTACTTCATGGGAAATAGATGGGGAAACAGTGTCAGACTTTATTTTCTTGGGCTCCAAAATCACTGCAGATGGTGACTGCAGCCATGAAATTAAAAGACGCTTACTCCTTGGAAGGAAAGTTATGACCAACCTAGATAGCATATTCAAAAGCAGAGACATTACTTTGCCAACAAAGGTCTGTCTAGTCAAGGCTATGGTTTTTCCTGTGGTCATGTATGGATGTGAGAGTTGGACTGTGAAGGCTGAGCACTGAAGAATTGATGCCTTTGAACTGTGGTGTTGGAGAAGACTCTTGAGAGTCCCTTGGACTGCAAGGAGATCCAACCAGTCCATTCTGAAGGAGATCAGCCCTGGGATTTCTTTGGAAGGAATGATGCTAAAGCTGAAACTCCAGGACTTTGGCCACCTCGTGAGAAGAGTTGACTCATTGGAATAGACTCTGATGCTGGGAGGGATTGGGGGCAGGAGGAGAAGGGGACGACAGAGGATGAGATGGCTGGATGGCATCACTGACTCAGTGGACGTGAGTCTGAGTTAACTCCAGGAGTTGGTGATGGACAGGGAGGCCTGGCATGCTGTGATTCATGGGGTCGCAAAGAGCCGGACACAACTGAACTACTGATCTGATCTGATTGTTATGAAGTATTCTCAGTGCTGAATATATTGTCTTGTTATTGAAATCTACTGGATTAAGAGTTCCTAAAGTCCAAGTGCACTTGATGCATAGTAAACATTCAATAAATTTTTTTAATCAGTTGGAAGAATGTAATTAAAAGCTATGCAGATAGTATTGCAAAGTTCCAGAACCATTACCCATTTCTACTCCAAACTGGTCCTAAATCAGTCATAAGTCCAAATTAAAATATATTTTTCCAAAATAATTAGGGTTTCAAAACACGACTTAGCATGAAGAACTTATTTTTAATGGAATTTTGAATTATTTAAAATAGAAATAAGCAATCATGAAAGCATGATTTGAACACTTTTCCTACCCTTGGAAGAAAGCACAACCTTCTACCTATTTTTCATCTTTCTATCTGTACTTGTCACTAGACATTAACATATCTTGTCAGACACAGAACTAGATATAGGTATAAATAAATGAGAACATAACTACTACTCAGACATTCAAATCCAGTAAAAGAGGCAGACATGCAAAATCTTATACTGAGCTACCCAAAGTGTGCTCTGTCAATATTGGTCTATCAAAATGTGTTGATTTATATTTACCAATGCCTTCCCCCACCCCACCCCACTGTACTGTATTTTCCATTTCTATTCTTGTTTTTACTTTTCTTCCCCTCTGTTTATTTGCCTAGCTGAGCCACTGTCCTTGGGAGTGAAAGTTGTCACCAGGGATGCTTTCTAATAAGCTGTTTACTTTCTCTTACAAATAAACTGGTAAATGTTTAAGGCTTATTTAGGTTATTAGTTGAGGTCCAAGTCTTGATTTAGAGGCTTCAGTAAAAGGCCGTGCAATTTGTTCTGAGGTGTTGCATATGACTGAAACCTAGCTCACCATCTGGCAGCCCTGTGGATTCTGTCCCCTTCCCCAGACCCAGCATGGGCTTCATTGCTACAGAGAAAGCAACTATTTTTCCTTCACTCAAAGGCACCATTGCTCACTAAGCCAAATGCCTAGGGCAATATCCTTTTATTTATTCATGTGTGCATGGCTTCTCAGTTGCTAAGTCATGTCCAGCTCTTTGAAACCCCATGGACTGTAGCCCACCAGGCTCCTCTGTCCATGGGATTTTCCAGGCAAGAACAATGGATTGGGCTGCCATTTCCTTCTCTAGGGGATCTTCCCAACCTAGGAATTGAACCTATGTCTCCTGCTTGGCAGGTGAATTCTTTACCACTGTACCACCTGGGATGCCTCTTTATTTATTCATAGAGCCATCTTTTAGATTAGCTCAGAGCTTTCAACACTTGGGAACATAGGCTATGGAACATACATGAGCCTGAAAGCTCCTGGTATAAAACTATAACAAGCTTTTCTTTTCTTTTATTCTCCTAAATCTTATTTTTAAGTAACCTAGTTTCATTTTTTTACCCTTTTTGTGATAATATTTTGAATATATTACTTACATATTTCATAATATTTTCCTTTTTAGGATTCTGGTTTTAACTTATATGTTTAAACTTTTTGTAAATTACTTTCTAACATTTTTATGGGGTATATTTTCTATTTTTTTAGTATATTCATGCTATTTAGAATATTATATAATATATTTTAATTTTAAGAAATAAGTCTCATTACATTCAGTGGAATTAGTCATACTTTGTGGTTTAGTATTATTACCTTCTATATCTAGTTTGTATTGATTATCTCTAAGACTATCTTAATTCCCTCATGGAATATTAATTTCACTTCATTCCTCAGTATTTTTATTGATAAGGAGCTTTGATGACATGCCTTACATTAACCCTTCAAGCTCTTCCAAAAGTTCTCTTATTCTCTTCAGTACATAATTCCTATAACCAGGACCTATAGCCAGAACTGAATTTTCATTTTACCAACAAGAACTAGGATTAATGCTCTTGGAAACAGCTCATTTCATCTTGCTTTATGGTCTTAGTTCAACAACTGGGCTTCTAACAGGAAAATCCCCTCAACATATAAACTTCTTGGTCTCCCTACTTAGTCCATGATCTCCTTTAGAATAAAACTAGATTTTCTTTTAAAAGATATTGGAGAGTACTTGCTTTACAATGGTGTGTTAGTTTCGCCTGTATAGCAAAATAAATCAGCTGTACGTATATCCAAGAAAAGAGGGATATATGCGCATGTAAAACTAGATCTTAAGCTTGTTCCTAACTCCTATCAGCACTACATCATGTTCCAGTGTTTATCTATTTCTGTTATCCCAATTAATTCAACATTTTGTTGTTCCCTAAACTTGCTACCTGGACACTGTACCTTGACCCTTCTAGTTGTACTTGTTGAAGCTAACCTCTGTACTTGAGTAAATTATAGGGAGTCCAAAATGCTTATTGACTTACATATCGTGTTCCTTTCTTTGTTGCAAATTCCAACATATTCTTGGTCTGAGCCTGCCCAAGTTGTAAATTCAAGGAGAGTGAATTTTTTTAAAATCCAGCATTTCAGTTGGGTTACTATTGTGGGTTATATTAAATTTGCCATATACTTTTGAAAACAACTAAGTTTCAAATTAATGCTTTGAATTTCAGCTAATCTTCTGATGTTTTTAACTTAGTTTTAATCTAAATGATTTTATAAGTGGATATCACTTTAACTTATGTAAGTTTATAAGCCATTAATCTTCATATTAAAATGGTACACCCAAAACTGATTATAGATTTTATTAAATGGCTTCTATCTCCAGAACAATTGTACTGAAACAAAATTGATAGGAATATTAATATGTTCTACTGAGATGAGAAATCTATTTTTTACTCTGAAATGCAGTTCTCCTGACCATGATCTTTGAGAAGACATACCATTTGATAGATAGTGTGAAACATAATATTTTAAATACATTTTAAACTTTAGCAATTTTAATTGCATTTTGCCTTTCCAAAATTGCCAGTGAACTTGCTTATCTGTTCTTCTAATAGATAATAGTAGTTTGACGCTATCTTTTTCAAATGCTAAACAAAGATTTATTTGTAAAATTGAAATCAGATGGTTTCTCTAGTATTCAGATAATGTAACAGTGTTCTTTTATAAAGATAATCTTTGCCTAAATGTGCCAGCATAGAAAGGATTCTACAGAAATGTTTTTGTATACTGATAAGTGTAGCTACTATTTTAGGGTAGCCAGTAAAGCTCATTATAGTTATATTGTCAAGTTGTTAGAGTCCCCATCTATATGAACTGGAATCATAGTTTACTGAGAGTAGAGATGCTTCTTAAGTGGCTTTGAACATAGCATTTTAGATGGAGTATAAATATAATACTCTCTCTACATGAAAGTAATACACTGCAATGTTTCTATACACAAATTTAAATTGAATCCACCTATAAACTCTGCTTTCACTGCTTGGAGCTTCCCTGGTGGCTCAGATGGTAAAGAATCTGCCTGCAACGCAGGAGACCCAGGTTTGATTCCTGAGTTGGGAAGATTCCCTGAAGAAGGAAATGGCAACCCATTCCAGTATTCTTACATCAAGAATTTCAAAAACAGAGGAGCCCAATAGGCCACAGTTCATGGGGTCGCAAAGAATCGGACATGACAGAGCGACTAACACTCACTCACACACTCTGAACTCAGAGTGAGGGAATGTATTTCTGGTTTTTAATCTCATGTTATTTTTTAATCGAGTTACTTGGAAACTTGGAAGCTCTGTATAGTACCGATTGTGTTTCTCTTCCCTCTGGTCCCAGGCGCATTGTCCAGCATTCTAGTCACTCCCTGAAAGTCTTAGACATTGACCCTTGGACACTGCCGCTATCTCTTTTCAGTCAGTCAAGAGGGAAAGTGGAACAGGCCACACTGATTCTATGTTGTGCTCTCCTTTCAAGCCTTCCAAGAAGAACACATGGAACTTTCTGAATGGAAATATTGGGACATTTTAAAGGGGTGGAGGGGTTACAAAGTGAGAAGGTAGATGTTAAAATCAAGTGCTGAATAGACTTTCCTTAGAAATAAATTCAGCCATTAACAAGAGGTTAGTGTTTTAGTACCTACTCAGGCTCTTTGCACTCAGATATGCTGCATTCCTCTCAAACTCCCTTCAAATCTTCATCCTATTTTGAAAACCACTGTCATTCCTGCTTCAGCAAGGCCTACATTTTCTGAAGTTCAAATCATTCAGTTAGGATTAGCACTTAGGGAGGGCACCCGGCAGAACGTTTCAGCTGGTCATGATGGTCATCACTCCTAATTCCATAAGAACACAGAGCTAGAGACATTGGTATTCCAAACTCCAGGCCTGAGGATGATTATTATGTCTCCAGATATACATTGTGGAACACACACACATACACATGTGTACACACGTGCACACACACACATACCACACACCTTTCAAGAACTGCCTAATGGCTTCTGCCTGGAATTCCTGGATGTTGGCTCCTAAGCAAGATGCTATCCTCTCATCTCTCCACAGTCACAATTAGGACGTGAGAAGGGACATAATCTCAGATACATAAGGTGAAGATGAGAAAAATTTTCCTAACTCCTTGGAGGACGGTAAGAGGCATTCCTTTCCACATTATCAATAAATCTCATGTTTCTTTAGGTCTTCCCTGGAAAATGCCATGGTAATTATTCTAGTAAATTATTGAATAAATAGATAGTAAAGTTGCTTGTCTTCAGTATTGATCAGCAATGAGAGGGCTGACTAATCGATTTTTGCCTAATATAATTCCAGGCTGTGACCTCAGTATTTTTACTTTGAGATACTCCTTCAATTTAACTTATTTAGGCTGATGTGTCTCTTATGATCATTTATGTCTGCTGTGTTCTAGGGCTCTACTAGGTGCTGGACAGGCAGAGACAGAAAAAAAAAAAAAACTTTCAATAATGAGTTTAGAGTTGAAAGGAGGAAGTAGATAAGTAAATTGGCAATTTTAATATGATGGGCTGCATATATAATAAACATGATAAACAATATGTTATGAAAGAGACTATGCCACATTAAGGAAACAAACGAGCAAAAAGGGATCTTTTTGCTAGATGAGGCTTGAGAGATAAACAAAAGACAGATCACTAGGATTTTATAGTTGAGGATGTCAGAAAGACAAAGAAAGTTTCAAGCAGCAGCAAGCAAATAATGTTGAATGGATATTCTAGCAGTTAGATAACCTAAGGCTATTTAAGAGTTGACTTTATAGGGGAAGTTTTCAAAGAGAGTAAGAGAGGATTTAAAAATAAAATTGGAACCTCAGGTCTGATCCATTTGGCCAATGTGATCATTTACCAATAATAAAAGGACAATACAAGAGTGGAAAAAAGTGTACAAAAGTCGGAGAGCTTAGCAGAAAGGAAAATAACATATTCAATTTTTTGATACATTAAATTTGAGACAGCTAGAATATATCCAAATGGAGCTGTCTTGCAAATACATAAATATGTAGTAAAAATTCTCATATCTGAAATAATCAGAGCTGGCTTATGGTCAGTTATTTGACTGAAGTGGAAAGCACACATTATGGAACGGATGCACACTGGGACAGTCCAAACATCATATATTAATCCATTATCTTATTGGGTAATAGATTCACCAATATTGTATTATAAGCCCAAGGCATTTTCTCTGAATATTTTTTCTACCCATTGAAGTTATGAAGTCATCTTTTCTTGTATAAGTAAAGTGTTAGTCACTCGGTCGTGTCCAGCCCTTTGTGATCCCATGAACTGTAACCTGCCAGGCTCCTCTGTCCATAGGATTCTCCAACAAGAACACTAGAGTGTGTAGCCATTCCCTTCTCCAGGGGATCTTCCCAACCCAGGGATTAAACTGGGTCTCCCGTGTTACAGGCGGATTCTTTACTGTCTGAGCCACCAGAGAAGCATCCATTGTAAACTATGGGCTTTAGTTAATAATAGTATATCAATATTGATTCAATTGTAACAAATATACCACACTAATTCATGCTGTTAATAATTGGGAATTGTGTGATAGTGAAGGGATCTGTATGAGAACTCTCTGTATCACCAGCTCAATTTTTCTGTAATTATTTAACTGTTTTATAAAAAGTCCATTAATTAAGTACAGACACACACAAGCACAGCACACACACCTTTACAACTAATTTAGCATGTGATCTTGGATAACTCTCTCATAACTGCAATTTACTTGTCAATAAACTTGGATTGTTAAACAGATTTCATATGAAGATTAATTTAAAATGTAAGAATGTTAAATATATCAATGTAATATAAAAGAAAATTACTGAACTTCACTTAATATTAATTCACTCCATACATGTCCATATACTTATTACACCCATTTATCTCTATCATGGAGAATTTATTCAACTGAAAGTTACCATGCCAAAAATAAAAAACTCAATTTCATAAGATACAAACAATAAGGAAGATTTATTATCTCATAAAGCAGAATTAACATGGATAAGAATTATTCACCATAAAAAAAAGGCTATTGGATAGACATCTAGGAGGTATCCTATAATAATTTTTGTTTCATGCAACCTTTTGGCATTATGTGAAATATGGTTTTATCACTATAATTTGTTTTAAAATTGGCTCAAGAATGAATATATTTTGCCCCTTGCTTGATAACTTTGTAGGGTCACAACATCTATAATGTTCTTTACTTTAATTTCCCCATCTATTTTTGCCACCAGAGAGAGAACAGTGCTTTTGTTGACACACAGGTGTACCTGATTTTCAATCATATTATTTCTGCAGGATCTCAGTTGGGGGTACCAGGGATTTATGGCAAAGACAGAAATTATTATTAAATCCATTCCACTTTTCTAGGAGTATCATGAGACTACAGATAAAAAGAGTAAAAGCTACATTGTTTTTCTTATAAACAATAATTTTTCTAAGTGACTATGACCAATGCTATTATTGCGACTCATTCATAATCTATTTTATGCCCAGACTGTCAGGGTACAAAATTGCTTCAGGTCAAAGTTAGTAAGTTAGAATTGTGGAATACATATTTATATTTCAGATGAACTGAATCACTGTTAAATTCTATATTTATAAATTATAAATGGCAACAAAAAAATCACTTAATATTTACTGTAGACAAGTAATCATTGTACAAAGCATCTAAGGTAGCCCATATCTTGAATCTGGAGGGTATCAGAATGTAATATGTATTATGTGCTAGCTGTTATTCCAGATGTATGTTCTCTTTAAAAAAAAAAAAACACTTCAGCCAGTTATTTTAAATTTAAAATTTCTTATTGAGTGTTCCAGAATTAGGATATACAGTGATGGATGGAGATATAATTTAGAGCAAATAATGTAATTTCTTACAAAATATGGTCATTCATTTAAAGATCATTTAATTCAGCTGTCTGATTATAATAGGGAAAATCTCTAAATCACAGGAAGATTTCCTTGTTAAATATCATGGGACAAGTTACTGTAGTAGCTAGAAAATAAACATTATGTTCCTGACCCACTCCAAAGTTAGTTTTTTTGTTTGTTTCCCTACAAGAATATAGCCTACCATACCAAAAAATGAATGAAGAAAATACATTAATGTGTGGTCAGTGGTCTGTAAAGGAAGTTTCCAAACATCTCAACTATCTTTGCCTTTTCTTTCATTGTTTTTATGTGCTATTTCCTCTTTCTATCTCTGTTCTCATATATCTATTGGCATTTTAAAAAAGTGAGAGCTCTTCAATAGGCTTCAGAAGTGACCATTAAGGAAGAGAATCTGAACACAATCTGTTCTGACACGTCTGCCAGCCTCTACACAGCAGTGGATGACATGTGAGCTGTGTGTGCTCAGTCACTCAGTCGTGTCTGACTCTTTGTAACCCCAGGGACTATATCCAGCCAGGCGCCTCTGTCTATGGGATTGTCCAGGCAGGAATACTGGAGTGGATAGCCATTCCCTCCTCCAGGGCATCTTCCTGACACAGGGATCAAACCCACGTCTCCTGCGTTGTCAGGTGGATGCTTTACTACTGAGGCACCTGGGAAGCCCATAGTAATGGACAGCAGAGTCTTATTTATCTATAAATAAGATAAATATTTACCTTTAAATATTTTGCCTTGGCCTCAACATTACTTGACACCTTGGAATTATTCGGCCTGTTATTTATAAACATATAAATGTGATTAAAGAAAAAGTTACATTAAATAACGTTATTTTTTGTAAGTTTCTTCCTATTGTGAATAAGCAATGTATTTATTCTAAGACAGAAATAATTTTTGCTCAAATATTTTAGGTTAACATTTTCTTTATTTTAATTATACTTTATTCATGGAAAGTGGAGCAAAGATGATTAGAGAAAGTGACTAAAATAAACAAGAATAATGTAAACCAAGAATAAAATAGTTTACACAAAATCTTTTCAGTCAAGGGCTGTGAAAGGTCTGAGATTTAACCTACTTAAAAGATAACAAGGTAGCCTGTAACAGGTTCATGGATTCTGGTGGAAGACAGGAGACTGTTAGGTTAGACATGAAGGGCAATGCTTCTCATTCAGGGCAACAGCATTAGCCTGAGTATCAGCATTTTGTTGCAGCCTTTCCCACTCCCCATTCTGGCAGATTCATGTGAAACAGATGTACAGATTTATCTGCTCATAGTTGGTTGCATTGAAGAAGAGGAACACTGAGCTTAGAGAAACAGATTTTCTTTTAATGATCAACAGTAAGCATGCTTACTCTTTTCTCCAGGGAGAGGAACTATAGTTCTTTTCCAAGTTTGTTTACTATTCAAAAATTATTAAAAAAAAAAAAAAAAGAATTCAGAAACAAAAGCACTCTCTACCTCACTTACAAGGCATACAAAAATGTGAGAGATACCTGGAGAATTGTTTTTCAACACCTTCTACCTTATAAAAATGTTTTCTTAAGATCTCCTTCTAAGATAGAGCAATTCTTTGAAACTTTTGGATGCAGAGAGTGGGAAAGTCAAAGAAATCCCACTTGAAGAATAACTAGTGCTATACGATTCTAATGAGGTAAGCTACAAAAGAAAAAATAATCAGTGTTCCAGACACTGGGATTTCTTCTTTTCCTCTTTATATGTCCCACTCCCCTGGCTTCTCTGTAATTTTATTTCTAAAGGTCTGCACTGGCAATGCTTTTCAGAAAACTTCCTTTAGGATACTGATGCCGCTTTGCCTCCACTTGCAGAGAGTTGAAAGAGGCTGAGAGTTTGCGTTTCCTGATGGCTGCTCTTAGCCAGTGACTGACTGGTGCTTGAATTGAAAGCTCCCTATGCTGCTAATCAAGAAAAACACTGAAGTGAAGCCTATACTTCCAAGTTTGCCTGAGGGATCAGCTATATTTGCCCTCCATAAGATTTTCTGGAAATAATATTCTTTCTAACTTCTACTTCCCTTTATGTTTTCCCCATTACCTGCCTAGGTTCTCCTGAGAGCCCTTTTTTAGTAAATCATCTTCACAAAAATTTTTGTTTTAGATTTTACTTCTTATTAACTAGGCAATAGCAGGGAGGAAAGATTAAAGAGAATGATAGCTTGTTGTTTAGTCACCAAGTCTTTCGACTCTTTGCGACCCATGGACTGCAGCATGCCAGGCTTCCCTGTCCCTCACCATGTCCCGGAGTTTGCCCAAGTCCATGTCCATTATTAGCTACCACTGCTGCTGCTACTGCTGCTACTAAGTCGCTTCAGTCGTGTCCGACTCTGTGTGACCCCATAAACGGCAGCCCACCAGGCTCTGCCATCCCTGGGATTCTCCAGGCAAGAACACGGGAGTAGGTTGCTATTGCCTTCTCCAATGCATGAAAGTGAAAAGTGAAAGTGAAGTCGCTCAGTCGTGTCCGACTCCTAGCGACCCCATGAACTGCAGCCTACCAGGTGCCTCTGTGCATGGGATTCTCCAGGCAAGAATACTGGAGTGGGTTGCCATTTCCTTCTCCAATGCATACATGCATGCTAAGTCGCTTCAGTCATGTCTGATTACTGACTGCTTATTATTTTCCAACACTGTGTAAGCCCTTGGTTTGATTGTCATAACAACTCTGTGAGGTAGGTATTATTATTCCATTTTATTTAGGAGAAAGAGAGATTCAGAGAGGTTAATTTGCCCAAGTCCCATTGATTTTAAGTGGTAGAGCCCAGTTCCAAAGCCATCTTCATCCACTGTGTGTCTAAATGCTATGGAGATTAGGAAATCTAGTTTAAATTTCATTCTTCTGAATTTTGCTCTTTAACTAAAAAAGCAGCTCTGAATAATATTTTCATGAACCTCTTTGTTAAAATATTAACAGTCAAGCATATGCCCACAGAGGTATTTTTAGCAGTGACTCTGTTCATAGATAATGCTTCCTAGATGCTACTGATGTCACTCTATTCTATAGTCACATACCCCAACTAAGAGCAACTTTATAATCAGTGTTCCTCAAATGTTATGGTGACTGAAAATGCAAGAATCCTTGGGTCCACCGAGAGGTAGGAATTCTTGAGTCAAACTTATAGAAAATCCAGATCTACTGGTTTTGATGGGATGAGTTCTCTATACAGCTCAGACAACTGCAATAGCATTATGGAACTGAATTATGGAAAGTCAAATGAGGTGAAAGAGAGCAACAATTAATACTTTAAAATATATATTAATTTATCCTAATATAGTGATGTATTAAAAATATTTGTAAATTCAGTTTCAGTATTCCAATGTTGTTCTTTTGCTCTATACTCTCATTGTGTTTTCTCTTTTTCCCTTATTTCCAGTGTAGATATACTTCAGTAGGGGGTGCAATGATGGATCCTTAGGAAATGTTAGATCACCTAACCTATATTTGAAAGCCTCTAATGAGGTCCCCAACTTTCCTGTATACTGCAATAGATGTAGCTCTGTGAGCAGAGGCTACTCTGATGAACTGCTGTAAAGTGTCCAAGAACTCAGACTTTGAGCCCAGGGATGCTCCAAACATGCATTCATATCTTTAAGTTAGTATGTAAGGAATGTCGTGTGCTCAGTCGCTCAGTCATGTCCAAATTTTTGCAACCCCATGGACTGTAGCCTGCTAGGCTCCTCTGTCCACTGGGTTTTCCAGGCAAGAATACTGGAGTGGGTTGTCATTTACTTCTTCAAGGGATCTTCCCGACCCAGGGATCAAACCCATGTCTCTTGTGTCTCCTGCACTGGCAAGCAGTTTCTTTACCACTGAATCATCTGGGAAGCCCATGTGAGGAATGTAAATTGCAAACAGTTCAGTTCAGTCTCTCAGTTGTGCCTGACTCTTTGCAACCCCATGGACTGCAGCATGCGGGCTTCCCTGTCCATCACCAGCTCCAAATTGACTAATATATGACATAATTAATTGACAAACTGTCAAATTTTCAACTATTTATCATAGTATAGGACTTACTCTTCTATAAAATTTATTTTTATAGTTTTTTACATAGCTTTATTGTTTATATAATGAAAATCAATGAATCTATAAAAAGATACATTTAATCAAAAATAACCATTTGCAATTGGATTGTCTTCCGATAATATGCAGAAAAGTCTATCTTTTTTTTTAATAGTCTTTACAACCATAGTTGCATTTTTTTTTTTTTTTTTTGCATTTCATAGATATTCCAAAAGCATTTGCTTACCCTTTCTTGCCCACAATTTTCTCTTAAACTTAGTGCAATCTGGCTTCTAGGCTCACCATTCTAGTAAAATTGCTATATTCAAACTGATAAAAATGACTTAGGCCATTAAATGAAAAATGCATGGTTCTCTTTAATGTAACCACCTAGTGATGTTGACAGTTCTTAGCATACTTTATTTTTTACTTAAAATTGTCTTTTGCCATTTTTCCCACGATACTATGTTTCTCTAGTTTACACTCTATGTCTGTGGAATCCTCTCTGTTTCCTCCATAGTTTCTTTTTCCTCTTTCCAAGCTTCAATATTGCCTGTATTCTAATTTCAGGATCCATTTCTCTCTTTATACATTCTCCTTGGGGCTAATCTCAAGACTTCCAAGACTTTAATTAAAATCATCAGGGTGAAAATTTCTAGATAATTTTTTAGTAGATATCTCTTTTGAACTTTAGACCTGCGTAGTAGTTTCTCTTTTAAAAGATCCGTATTTCCATCTCAGAGTGATTAAATTCTTTATTTTCTATGAAACTGAAGCCCAAGGCATAATGGGAACCTATTCTACATGATGCCATTGTAGTTATCCTCACTGCAGTTGATAATTTTCTTACCAAGATTCAAATTTATTTGTTCTCAAATCACATCGTGCACGTTGCATTTACTACTACAAGTACATAATTTAATTCAGTGGTAAGTCAAATGATGAAACTTGAGTAGAAGGAGATGAAGTTTATTCCCACAACAATGAAATTTAATACTTTAGAAATTCCAAATTAAGGTGAGTTGCTAAATAAATGATGTCAAGTATGGCATGGGTATGGTAACAATGTAATACTGGAGAAAAATAAATAGGTAAAAGAAATATATTGTTTTGTTCAGAAGTGCACTTTAAATAAATGTCTAGAAGTCATGGATTGTTTGACCGTAGATTATACAAGAAAGGGCTTCCCTGGTGGCTCAGACAGTAATGAATCTGCCTGCAATGTGGGAGATTTACACACCATTATATGAATATACCACAGTCTGTTTATAGTGCTAAGTCGCTTCAGTTGTGTCCTACTCTTTGCGACCCCATGGACTGTAGCCTGCCAGGCTGCTCTGTCCATGGAATTCTCCAGGCAAGAATACTAGAGCAGGTTGCCATTTCCTTCTCCAGAGGACCTTCCTGACACCCAGGGTCTGTTTATATAGCTAAGAGCATATTAGTTGCTTCCTGTTTTGGTTGATTATACTGCTGTAAGCATTCACATGCAGGTTTTTGTATAAACAGATCTTTTCAGCTCCTTTGGCTTTCTATTCTATTTATCTATATGTCCATCCTTTTGCCAGTACCACACTAGTAGATTACCGTAGCACTTCTCTGATAGCTCAGTTAGTAAAGAATCCACCTGCAATGCAGGAGACCCCAGTTCAATTCCTGGGTCGGGAAGATCCCCTAGAGAAGGGATAGAGTACGCACTCCAGTATTCTTGGTCTTCCCTTGTGGGTCCACTGCTAAAGAATCTGCTTGCAATGTGGGAGACCTGGGTTTGATCCCTAGGTCGGGAAGATCCCTTGGAAAAGGGAAAGGTTACCCACTCCAGTATTCTGTACTAGATAATTCCATGGACTACATAGACCATGGGGTCACAGAGAGTTAGACACAACTGAGCAACTTTCACTTTCACTTTAAGGTCAAGTAGTCATTTCTCCAACTTTCTTCTTCAGGATCATGCTGACCATTCTGGATCTTTTGCTTTCCATATAAAATGTAGAACAACATTGTCAACACGCCCAAAATAACTTGCTGATATTTTGATTGCAGGGTGCTGAATCTATAGATCAAGAAGGGGAAATTGACATCTAAATAATATTGAGTCTTCCTACCCATGAATATAAAAAACCTATTTATTTAGACCATCTTGATTTCTTTAAACTGGGCTTTGTAACTCCCATCTATAAATCCTGTATTTATTTGTCAAATTTATACACAGATATTTCTATTTGTATTGTGCTAATGTAAGTAATTGCTATTGACTGAATCGTGTCTTTCCAAAATTCATAGGTTGAAGCTCTAACACACACTGTGACTGTATCTGGAGATGGTACCTTTAAGGAAATAATTAAGGTTAAATGAGGCTATAAGGATTGGGTCTTCTTCCAACTAAACTGATAGCCTTATAAAAATTGGAATAAATGTCAGTTTAAATAAATAAATTGAGTATGTACACAAAGAGAAAAGGCCATGAGAAGACGCCTCCCAGTCAAGGAGAGAGTTCTCAGGAGAAACCAACTCTCCTGGCACCTTGATCTTCGACTTCCAGCCTCCAAAAGTATGAGAAAATAAATTTATATTGTTAAAGCCCTTCCATGTAGTAGTTTGTTATGACGGCCCAGATGTCTAATAAATGATGTTTTGCTCTTAATTTCAAATTCCAATTACTCATTGCTGATATTTAGAAAAGCAATTAATCTTTTTTTTTAATTTATTGATTTTTAATTGAAGGATAATTGCTTTACAATATTGCATTGGTTTCTGCCAGACAGCAACATATATATGCCATAAGTATAAATGTCTCCTCCTCTTTAACCTCCTTCCCACCTTCCACTCCATCCCACCTCTCTAGGTTTTCATAGAGCCCTGGTTGAGTTCCCTGCTCCCGCTGCTGCTGGTAAGGCGCTTCAGTCGTGTCCGACTCTGTGCGACCCCATGACCGCAGCCCACCAGGCTCCCCCGTCCCTGGGATTCTCCAGGCAAGAACACTGGAGTTGGTTGCCATTTCCTTCTCCAAAGCATGAAAGTGAAAAGTGAAAGGGAAGTCGCTCAGTCATGTTCGATTCTTATCGACCCCATGGACTACAGCCTACCAGGCTCCTCCATCCACGGGATTTTCCAGGCAAGAGTACTGGAGTGGGTTCCCTATTCATACAACAAATTCCTACTAGCTGTATGTTTTACATATAGTGGTGTGTATGTTTCCATGCTACTCTTACCATTTGTCCCACCCTCACCTTCCCTGCCCTCTGCAATTGACTTTTATATACTAACCTTATATCCTACAATCTCACTACAATCATTTATTAGAACCAGGAATTTTTTGTGATTGATAAGTATCTTCTACATACACAATCACAACATTTGTGAGCAAGAAGTTTTATTTCTTCTTCCCCAATCTTCATATCTTAACTTCCTCTCCTAGCCTTATTCCATTAACCAGAACTAGTGGTACAATGTTGACTAGAAGTCCTAGAGGGGGTTATCCTTGACTTGTTCCTGATCTTAGGGGGGAAAGCATCCTGTTTCTCACCTTAATTATGATGCTATCTACATTGTTTTAAATAAGTGTACCACAGTAGTGGATTTAATCTTCATCTTTCCCTATCCTTTATCTATTTACATCTCATGTTTCAGGTTGGATATTTACCATTGACATGTTTTCAAGCTCATTGGTACTTTCTTTTGCCATTTCCAGCCTACTACTGTGATTATGAACATCGTATTTTCATTTCCATTAAACGTTTTTTGACTTTTTTAGCATTTCCTTCTGATCTTCACTTTGAGTTTCCAGCTCTCTGCTTATATTACCTGTTTGTTTGCATGTTGTCCACGTTTTTTTCATGAGCACCTTTAGCATATTAATCATAATGATTTTAAATTCTCTAAATTCATTCTAAAATCAGTTTCATATCTCACTCTGGTTCTGATACTTTGTCTCATGTCTTTTTATCATGTGTTATATTGTGCTGTTGCTGTTATTGTTGAGAATTGCACATGATTTATCAGGTAATGAGACTTTATGTTAATCTGGGAAGGTGCTGAACTGTGTTTAATATTTTCTATAGATGTAGGTGCCAGAGGACTTAGTCTCTTCATATGTAATTTTATCTCCCTATTTTCTTTGAATTTTCATATCATACAGCTCTTTCAGTAATAATTCACTGTTATTATCCTGAAGCCCTGTTGATGTGGTGTTAAGATATGGGCAAAGAGAAGCATAAAAATGTCTTATAGTTAAATCTCAGTTTTAGTTGGCCTGAGTTACTGGGCTAAGATGCAGAAGCATTTCACAACATTTTTCTTCCCCCTGTACATAAGCTATGATGGACAGAGGAGTTGGGAGCTGTCTAATTGCCCTTCCTCCAGGTTAGATAATGCTCTGGTAAAGTAGTTCCCCCTGCAGGGAAAACTTTTGTTATAGAGAGAGCTCTAGGCATATTTCAAAATGCTTACTTATTTTCTAGGTGTATTTCAAAATAGATACTTTTCTCCTCCTCCTGACCAAAATATTAGAGATATTTCTCCAGTTTTTACAATGAGCTACTGGTGGGGTTGCTAGAGGTAAAATTTATAAAGTTTCAGGGAGACCCCTCTAAGATTGGCCCCGAGAACTTCTAGTCAAGCTACTGTCAAGTCCATGGGGTTGCATAGAGTTGGACACGACTAACCAAGTAACACTAACACTGTCAAGTCAGTACATCCTCAGCCTGCACAAATTCTTCAAAGTGACTGTAAAAGTGTTCCACCAGTTAATGGCCTCAGCTGCTTCAGTTCCAGGTAAGCTAATCCTGATTGTAGCTGTTCTTGTCTTTATCTGGCTGCTTCTTTAGATTTCTGGAAGATGTTTGTCCCATGGCCTTAATTCTCCAGAGGATCTAAACAAAAGTTGGTGATTTGGGGTCTGCTAAATTTTTATCTTGTTGTGAGAATGACAGTGAAGATACATACACACACACAAAAAGAAAAAGCAACTAAAAAAAAAAAAAACACTAAAGATTGTTATCAAACCACAAGAATTTCCAACTTTTAAATTGATGGAGCTCAAGCCAGAAGTCTGTAAAAGGGTGTTTTAATCTCAGTTTTATCAGTGGTGAAACTATGCCCAATAACTCATGAAGAAATCATATGTGAGTAAATGAGCTTCCATGGTGGCTCAGATAGTAAGCATTCTGCTTGCAATGCAGGAGACCTGGGTTCGATCCCTGGATTGGGAAGATTCCCTGAAGAAGGGAATGGCAAGCCCCTCCAGTATTCTTGCCTGGAGAATTCCATGGAAGAGGAGCCTGGTGGGCTACAATCCATGGGGTTGCAGAATTAGACACGACTGAGCACACACACAATTAGACTGTGACTAAGCACACACACAAGTCCATTGAATCTGTGATTCCATCCAACCATCTCATCCTCTGTTGCACAAAGACAACTCAGCTATAGCCAAAGGTCAATATTCTTCATATGACTTGGAAGTCCCAAGGCTAAGCTTATATTAGGCTTGACTGGAGTCCTGGTCTCAAGCACCATAGTTAGGGATTTCTTTCTGCTATCCTAGTAGGATGGGAAATGAAGCATGATGTTTGGCATCCCAAAAGGACCATGTGCGTGCAAAATTTCAGTTTATTATCTCAGCTTCAAATCCAGTGTTTTCTCCCCATTTTGCGATAATGGAGCTAGATTCTGAACATTTTTCCTTGGCATAGAGCAAGATGTTTACTTTTGTCAGCACATGGTGATGTAGATATAGAACTACAGAAAGGGCATCTTTTCCTATTCCAGTGAACTTCCATTTTTATTTTTCCTCCTTCTCTCACTACTGCCAGTATTGCATATTGGGGAACATTCTGTTATATTCCACCTGGCTGGAAGCCTAGAGAAAGTAGTCCCTCAGGGAAATTACAGCTTTGGCCTTAGCTCAGTGACACCCTCAGTGAAGCTGTCCCTGAACTGATACTGCACATCCAAACTACATGTCACCCAGCCAGCACATGAGCTCTTGACACTTCCATTTCTTTCTTGCATCTGCCCTCCAACCTTGGCCTACCTCAGCCTGGAAGGGTTTTCTTCTAGTTGGCATCTCACTTGCATCCCAGCAACAATCCACCTATAGCCTGAAGGTTGTTTTCTATTATCCAGTCAGTTTCCTGTACATAAGCCTTGCCCCATCTGCACACTAGAGGCTATTTCTTGCTTGTTGATGACTGCACACCAACCAGTTCTTACCTGGAACAAGTCAGAAAGCATCTAGTGAAGTAGGTTGTAGCCACACTTCTCCAATGAGGTCTGAATCCCAGCTTTGGAACTAGGACTCCACTCCAAGTTTGTTCCATTTTTGAGGTACTCTCTGGGATTCCTAGGCTATTCATTAGAGCCCCTAGAGAAAGTTCATAGTCAACCCCTGTTATAGTTAAATAATTTTTCTTGTTAAACTATCCCCATATGAATTTGTGATTTATGTCTTCTGGTTGTGCTCTCATTGATACAATGTATCATGAAGATGAAGTAATTCCTAAAGTATAAGTTCAGGAAAACTATAATGTAATTTTTACATAATTTCAGATTTAAAATCACCATTATATGAAAGGGCTTCCTGGGTAGTTCAGCTGGTAAACAATCCATCTGCAATGCAGGAGACCCTGTTCTATTCCTGGGTTGGGAAGACCCCCTGGAGAAGGGCATGGCAACCCACTCCAGTCTTCTTGCCTGAAGAATCCTCATGGACACAGGAGCCTGGCGGGCTACGGTTCATGGGGTCATAAAGAGTTGGACACAACCGAGGGACTAAGCACAGAACATTATGTGGAATTATTAGATTATATATAAAAGAATATTATGTTATTTCTTTCATATATTGTTTTCCTATTATTGATATACTTTAACCATGTTTGTTTTTTCAGTGCTAAAATCAAATGTTTTTTTGAATACCTTTTCTCCTGTGAATGCCATGTTTTAACAATGTTCCTTTCTGTTGTATCCACTATAAAGAAAGAAAGAAGGACATGTTCACAGCATCTGATCAATATTTATTCATAGCTAGACATAAACATTTATGAAGGGTATATATGGGAAGAAATAATTGAATCTCTAAATTCCTGAAAGTCTGCATATTCATATAAAATCCATACCTATCTGGACAATTCTGTTGAGAATCATTTAATCAATTTTCACACATTTTATTTTTTGTCATGGGCTATTTTGTTGAATAGTTTCACAAATTACTTTTCCTTAATTCCTGACAGAGTAAGCAATGAAAAATTGCTAAATTTTTCATTGTTCTTTTTCCATTTATACCAAATTTCTATTGTATGTTTAAGAATCATCTGTTTCTTAGTGTTTTTTTTTTGCCATCTCATTTATTTTATTAACAATCTAGTAATCAGATGTTCTCTTATGATCATTTTAAAAGAAAGAAAATTGTGTTCTCCACCCTTCCCCCATCTAGGGGATAGCCTGCAGAAAGGGAGACACGAGGGCAGAGCCACTGCCAGGGGGTTGGTGTCCAGAGGTGTCCTGCAGCTCTGTGTTAAAGGGGCAGAGCCTAATTGGACAGTGGGTGAGGAATCCAGATTGGCATTTTTGGAAGCAGGAGGTAAGTGAGGATGACCAGCAGGTACTTGGGGGAATGCTTGGTGTTACTGATATTTAGAAAAGTTAGTTTTGGGGCCTTGGTGGGATATCACCTCATGCAGCTCAGATGGCTGTCATCTAGAGGTCCACAGATGATAGGTGCTGGGGAGGGTTGGGGGAGTGAGTGTGAACTGGTGTAGTCACTGTGGGGCAGTGTGAAGGTTCCTTAGAAGACTGAAGGTGGAGCTGCTATGTGGTCCAGCAGTCCCAATCCTTGGTTCATATCCCGAAGTAAAGAGGACTCTACTTGTAGGGAATTCATGCACCCCAGTGTTCTGCGGCAGTGTTAGCAGGGGCTGGGGGATGGGAGTAGCCAGAACTCTTCAGTACCTGGTTGGCTGGGGATGATGTGGTGTAGGGGTAAGGGGAATGTTACTTGGCCATGGGAGGGAATGGGGTATTGCTGTTTGTGGGGCATGAATGGACCCAAAGTGTATTTGCTTGGTGGGATAGGTCAGAAAAAGAGGCGCAGTGCAGTGTCTTTGCCTGTGTGTGTGTGTGTGTGTGTGTGTAGTCTAAGAATGATACAGATGAATGTGTGTACTGTTCAAGAGTGGACTTGGAGACATGGAGGGCAGGCTTGTGATTGTGGGGTGGGAAAGGAGAGAGGGACTGATGGGGAGTGTCAGGTTGACTACTGTACATAGGGTGGATGGGTGGTGGGCATTTCCTGTAAAGCAGGGAATCAAATTCAATATCTTCTGATGACCTATAAAGGAACAGGATTTGAAGAAAGAATGACTGGGTTGTTTTGCTATGCACTTGATCCTAAGACAGTGTTGTATAAGTAACCTTTAAAAAATAAATCTGTGTTTTTTAAAATTAAGAGGTTTCCTACACAACAAGAAGTTTTCACATATGTAACAATGAATTACAAACATTACAAATATGTGTAATGATGATTTATAAACATTACTTGAATCCCTTACAAAATCTAATGAGGAAATTCTCTGCCTTGCCTGCCCAAAGAAAGTTCACTCTGATAATATAGAGGGTTTTTCTTCTATATTTCAATAGCTTGCAGACTAAGTTTCTGAGTTATTAGTCATATAGTATTGACAGAAATAATCAAGAATCCAAGATGCCATTTCATAAAGTATTAGTAGAAACTGACATGATATGTGCATGGGTGTGTGAGAAAGTGATTTTTTTGGCCTCTAACTTGTCTGTCTCCCACCTCTGCAGAACGTCTACTGCAAGATGCTTTCTCACTGTAATCCGAATTCAGTGATTATCTTGACATATGGCACAACAATAATTTAACATTTCAATGGCCATCCTGGGAAGGTTTTGGCATCTCACATATCAGACACCTAACAAAACCCTTAGAAAAGAAGGGAGAGCAAGTGAGCAAGTATCAAAAGAAAGTTAATTTTTTGTTATTATGCTGAGGCTTTAAAATGAAGCTCTCAATCTAGAATATCTTCCCCCAAAGACTTTCTAGTAAGGACCAAAGAAAAGAAACCCTTTAAATCGTTTGGAACATGTCTCTTGTGTTCCAAGTTCTATACCTGACTTTAATCCTATTCATATGGCTTATGGCCCTTTTCCTACTCTCCTAAATACACATAGGAACTACCCTTTTACTCAAGATTTTCTACAGAATGATCCCACTTTGGTGGTTGACTTCAGAAGACTTTCAAAAAATATTTTAAAGTATCTCTGAGAGCTGACATAAAAGTAATCACTGTCCTCTATTTTCATAAATGAACAGAGACCAGAAATAAAGTACTTAATAGGAAAATAAATTGGAACCAAAATATTCTGACTTGAATACTCATTATCTCTCATAAAGCCAAATATTTTCTGAGGGTCTTAGAAAACTAACACACTAAGAACAAAACCAAACTCTGGACAACAGAAATGATCTTTATATATATAAAGATCATTGTATACAAAACAAACATTTCTTACTAAGGGTACTTACAAATATTGCAAGAAAAAGGTCTCTGTCTCTGAAAGAGCCAATACTCTATATCAGAAAAACAAAGCACAAAATGTATAATGGCACAAAACTACTGTCTAGGAAAAACTCCCTGCCTCTCATTTACTCACTACACACAGAATACATCCAAACACTCAGTACTACCTTAACTCTCATCACCAGATGTGTGGGTTTATTCCCACACCGACCATATCTCAGACACCAGGTGTCTTATAATATAATTCAGTTTTAATGTTAACTGGAATTAGTAAAGACCCCTATGACTGCCCCACTACCACCACCACTTCAGATGCCAACTGAAAGTCCGGGTTCCTATCTGTGTTCCTGATCGACTGGTTGTAAATCAGAGATTCCCACATCCCTCTAATTGCATCTGATTATTTGCTACAGTGGCTCATAAAATTCAGGAAAACAGTTTACCTACTAGATTACTATCTACCATAAGGGATACTAAATGATACGAATGAAGAATCATGTGAAGAGATACATACACGAGGTTCAGAAAGGTCCTGAACACAGGAGCTTCTGTTCCCATGGAGTTGGGACGTACCACCCCTGCAGCACGCGGATGTGTTCACCAACCCCATACTCTCTGAACCCCATACTTGTGGGATTTTTATGGAAGTTTCATCAGGTGCGTGCCTGTGTGTGTGCACGCTAAGTCACTTCAGTCATGTCAGACTCTTTGCAACCCCATGGACTGTAGCTCACCCATCTCCATCTTTGGGATTCTCCAGGCAAGAATACTGGAGTGGGTTGCCATGCCCTCCTCCAGGGAATCTTCCTGACCCAGGGAACATACCTGCATCTCTTCTGTCTCTTCTGCATTATCAGGGGGGTATTTTACCACTGTGCCATCTGAAAAACTCCCTTTCATGGAAGATGGTACATTAAAGATTGTTGGATATTCAAAATTATCCAAAACTGATAAAAACTTAGGGAATTTCTAGGACTGATTGGATACTGTAGACACTGAGTACTCGAATTTTCTGAAATAGTAAAATTTCATGTGATTTGACTAAGTACATTTTTTACACTTTGCCCATGTAATTTTAATATGCAATGTGGATTGAGAATCTCTGTATTAGAATACAGTCAAAAGAGGACAGGTGAATAGAACAATGAAGCTCCAATTCCCAAAGACAGAATTTTCCTATTATATGTTTTTGTTTGTTTTTTTAAATAAAAGAACAGTTATAAGATGATTGCCTAGCAGTAAACATCTGAATGTTTTCCTGTAAGACATGAATGTTTTGGTTCTTTGCCTCAGATTCAGCAGGTGAGTTTCTAACATTTGAGAGTTTTGAATAAGATTAATTTGTAGAATTTACCCTGTAAATGAACTACAGATTTCTATAGCAAACAATGATTTTGCTATGATATTAGTTGGATCTATCACTTATGAAAATGAAACTTGACTTTTCAAAAATGGAGTTTCCACTGATTCTTAAGAAATAATGAGAAGTTTTTACTTTTACTACATAATTTTTTCCCAAATTATATTGTACACTGTAAAGTTTTTTTTTTAATTTTTTAGAGGTTTTTGCTGGTGATTCTATGTGCAGTATATTACCCATAAAGAAATAATAATATTAGTAATAATTATTAAAAGTAATATTAAATAATAATATTAATAATAATTATTAAAAGTAACATCTCTAAGTATAAAATGCTGCTGAGTAATTTAGCTATACATTTTAGATTTATTTTTGTTGTTAATGTGTCTTTTTATGAATTAAAAAAGTAAAATAAATTTTCCATTTAATATAGAAAACAAAATGTAATGGTCAGTTCTTCTCCTTGTCAAAACCTACCACTAATACTTCAATTAAAAGTAAATACAATTTTAAAAATATCTAACCACTTGTCAAGTATTTAAGATATTTTTGTTGCTTTTGTGCCTATATATCTATATTTGATTCTGCATATATACAAGACACACATATACATATATAATCTCCATAAAAACAAATAAATAAATCTCCAAAAAAATAAATAATCTTACATTATTTAAGTAATAGTAGACTAGACTATTGGAGAAGGCAATGGCAACCCACTCCAGTACTCTTGCCTGGAAAATCCCATGGACGGAGGAGCCTGGTAGGCTGCAGTCCATGGGGTCGCTGAGGGTCGGACACGACTGAATGACTTCACTTTCACTTTTCACTTTCATGCATTGGAGAAGGAAATGGCAACCCACTCCAGTGTTCTTGCCTGGAGAATACCAGGGACAGGGGAGCCTGGTGGGCTGCCGTTTATGGGGTGGCACAGAGTCGGACATGACTGAAGCAACTTAGCAGCAGCAGCAGCAGCAGCAGACTAGACTATAAATGTTTATCATATTTAATTTTATAGCAAATATATTTTCACACTGTAGATCAATTATTATAACTTAGATTTTTAAATTATTGACAAAATTTTCTCATCTCTTTTCTTTGAAATATTTTATTTTTACCTATATAGGTAGTTTAATCCCATTCTCTATCCTTGTAATTTGCTTTTACTCTCTCTCACCCTCTTTTCTCCAGTTGGTAATTCTTTTTAAGAAGAAATGTTTTTTTCAATGTAATCTATGGGAAACTCCACAGAAAACTCTGAGGCCCTCCTAGGCACAAAAACCTTTCTGGGTCTCCAATTTCTTATTTGCAGATTAAAGATTTTAGCCATCTAGACAAGCCAGGCTTCAGCAATATGTGAACCTGGAACTTCCAGATATTCAAGCTGGTTTTAGAAAAGGCAGAGGAACCAGAGATCAAATTGCTAATATCCGCTGGATCATTGTAAAAGCAAGAGAGTTCCAAAAAAACATCTAGTTCTGCTTTATTGACTACGCCAAAACCTTTGACTGTGTGGATCACAATAAACTGTGGAAAATTCTGAAAGAGATGGGAATACCAGACTACCTCACCTGCCTCTAGAAAAACCTGTATGCAGGTCAGGAAGCAACAGTTAGAACTGGACATGAACAACAGACTGGTTCCAAATAGGAAAAGGAGTACATTAAGGCTGTTTATTGTCACACTGCTTATTTAATGTATATGCAGAGTATGTCATGAGAAATACCGGGCTGGATGAAGCACAAACTCGATGGACATGAGTTTGAGTAAACTCCAGGAGTTGGTGATGGACAGGGAGGACTGGCGTGCTGCAATTCATGGGGTAGCAAAGAGTCGAACAGGACTGAGCAGCTGAACTGAACTGAGACCTTCCCTGAATTCCAAAGGTCCGATTCAAATAGCTACTTATCATGGAAATAGGAAATTTGGAGCCTGGTAGGCTGCAGTACATGGGGTCGCTAAGAGTCAGACACAACTGAGCGACTTCACTTTCACTCTTCACTTTCATGCATTGGAGAAGGAAATGGCAACCCACTCCAGTGTTCTTGCCTGGAGAATCCCAGGGACGGGGGAGCCTGGTGGGCTGCCGTCTATGGGGTCGCACAGAGTCGGACACAACTGAAGTGACTTAGCAGCAGCAGAGCAAAGGCAGAACAACCAAGAAACTATTCAGTTCAGTTCAGTTTCTCAGTTGTGTGAAACTCTGAGACTCCATGAACTGCAATACGTCAGACCTCCCTGTCCATCACCAACTCCAGAAGTGTACCCAAACATATGTCCATTGAGTCAGTGATGCCATCCAACCATCTTATCCTCTGTCATCCCCTCCTCCTCCTGTCCTCAATCTTTCCCAGCATCAGGGTCTTTTCAAATGAGTTGGCTCTTCGCATTAGGTGGCCAAAGTACTGGAGTTTCAGCTTCAGCATCAGTCCTTCCAAGGAATGCCCAGGACTTATCTCCTTTAGGATGGACTGGTTGGATCTTCTTTCAGACCAAGGGGTTCTCAAGAGTCTTCTCCAACACCACAGTTCAAAAGCATCAATTCTTCTGCACTCAGCTTTCTTTATAGTCCAACTCTCACAGCCATACATGACCACTGGAAAAACCATAGCCTTGACTAGATGGACCTTTGTTGACAAAGTAATGTCTCTGCATTTTATTATGCTGTCTAGATTGGTCAAAACTTTCTTTCAAGGAGCAAGCATCTTTTAAGTTCATGGCTGCAATCACCATCTGCAGTGATTTTGGAACCCCAAAAAATGAAGTCAGCCACTGATCCACTGTTTTCCCTTCAATTTGCCATGAAGTGATGGGATCAGATACCATGATCTTAGGTTTCTGACTGTTGAGCTTTAAGCCAACAATTTCACTCTCCTTTTTCACTTTCATCAAGAGGCTCTTTAGTTCTGCTTCACTTTCTGCCATAAGGGTGGTGTCATCTTCAATTTAAGGTTATTGATATTTCTCCCAGCAATCTTGATTCCAGCTTGTGCTTCATCCAGCCCAGCGTTTCTCATGATGCACTCTGCATATAAGTTAAATAAGCAGGGTGACAATATACAGCCTTGACGTACTCCTTTCCTATTTGGAACCAGTCTGTTGTTCTGTGTCCAGTTCTAACTGTTGCTTCTTGACCTGCATATAGGTTTCTCAAAAAGCAGGTCAGATGGTCTGGTATTTCCATCTCTTTCAGAATTTTCCACAGTTTATTGTGATCCACACAGTCAAATGTTTTGGTATAGTCAATAAAGCAGAAATAGATATTTTTCTGAGACTCTCTTGCTTTTTCAATGATCTGATATATGTTGCCAATTTGGTCTCTGGTTCCTCTGTCTTTTTTATAATGAGTTTGAACATCTGCAAGTTCATGATTCATGTACTGCTGAAGCTTGGCTTGGAGAATTTTGAGCTTTACTTTACTAGTGTGTGAGATGAGTGCAATTGTTTGGTAGTTGAACATTATTTCGCATTGCCTTTCTTTGGGATTGGAATGAAAACTGACCTTTTTCTTCTGTCCTATGGCCACTGCAGTTTTTCCAAATTTTCTGACATATTGAGTGCATCACCTTTTAGGATTTGAAATAGCTCAACTGGAATTCCAAAACATCCACTAGCTTTGTTTATAGTGATGAATCCTAAGGCCTACTTGACTTCACCTTCCAGGATGTCTGTCTCTAGGTGAGCGATCACACCATTGTGATTATCTGGGTTGTGAAGATCTTTTTTCGTACAATTCTTCTGTGTATTCTTGCCAGCTCTTCTTAAGAGCTTCTTCTGTTAGGTCCATACCACTTTTATCCTTTATTGAAGCCATCTTTGCATGAAATGTTCCCTTGGTATCTCTAATTTTCTTGAAGAGGTCTCTAGTCTTTCCCATTCATTTGTTTTCCTCTATTTCTTTGCACTCATCACTGAGGAAGGCTTTCTTGTCTCTCCTTGCTATTCTTTGGAACTCTGCATTTAAATGGGTGTATCCTTCCTTTTCTCCTTTGCTTTTCACTTCTCTTCTTTTCACAGCTATTTGTAAGGCCTCCTCAGACAGCCATTTTGCTTTTTTGCATTTGTTTTTCTTGGGAATGGTCTTGATCCCTGTCTCCTGTATAATCTTCTGAACCTCCATCCACAGTTCATCAGGCACTCATGAATAGTATGAAAAGGCAAAAGGATATGACACTGAAAGATGAATTCCCCAGGTCAGTAGGTGTTCAATGTACTAGTGGAGATCAGTGGAGAAATAACTCCAGAAAGAATGAAGGGATGGAGCCAAAGCAAAAACAATATCCAGTTGTGGATGTGACTGTTGATAGAAGCAAGGTCCAATGCTGTAAAGAGCAATATTGCATAGGAACCTGAGATGTTAGGTCCATGAATCAAGGCAAATTGGAAGTGGCCAAAGAGGAATTGGCAAGAGTGAACATCAGCATTCTAGGAATCAGCCTACTAAGATGGACTGGAATGGGTGAATTTAACTCAGATGACTATTATACCTACTGCTGTGGGCAGAAATCCTTTAGAAGAAATGGATTAGCCATCGTAGTCAACATAAGAGTCTGAAATGCAGTACTTGGATGCAATTAAAAAAAAAAAAAATGACAGAATGATGTCTGTTCGTTTCCAAGGCAAGTCATTCAATATCACAGTAATCCAAGTCTATGCCCTGACCAGTAACACTGGAGAAGCTGAAGTTGAATGGTTCTATGAAGACCTACAAGACCTTTTAGAACTAACACCCAAAAAAGATGTCCTTTTCATTATAGGGGACCGGAATGCAAAAGTAGGAAGTCAAGAACACCTCGAGTAACAGGCAAATTTGGCCTTGGAGTACAGAATGAAGCAGAGAAAAAGGTAATAGAGTTTTTCCAAGAGAATGCACTGGTCATAGCAAATACCCTCTTCCAACAACAGAAGAGAAGACTCTACACATGGACATCACCAGATGGTCAACACCGAAATCAAATTGATTATATTCTTTGCAGCCAAAGATGGAGAAGCTCTACACAGTCAGCAAAAACAAGACCGGGAGCTGACTGTGGCTCAGATCATGAACTCCTTATTGCCAAATTCAGACTTAAATTGAAGAAAGTGGAGAAAATCACTAGACCATTCAGGTATGACCTAAATCAAATCCCTTATGACTATACAGTGGAAGTGAGAAATAGATTTAGGGGACTAGATCTGATAGACAGAGTGCCTGATGAACTATGGATGGAGGTTCGTGACATTGTATAGGAGACAGGCAACAAGACCATCCACAAGAGAAAAGAAACTATAATGCAGAGATTAAAGAAGGATCCTGGTTCTTCCTGAAGGAACATACATAACAATATCTTTGGGTTCTTCTGCCAGAACTAAGGCCTCCACCCAAGTGGAGGATGATAACTTCAGGCTGAGTCCAAGATTCCTAGAGCATCACCCTGTTACCTTACCACCAAGGAATCAGAAGAAAGTCACACACCCTACAGCACTCACCCCAAATTTTGCCTATTAAAATTTCTTCCATAACCACCAGAGTTTGGGGGTTTGGGGACACACGCCAGAGGTTCTCACCTGCAATAAGCCTTTCTCTGTCCCAAATGCCTAAGTTTTGTTTGTGTGACCTCACTTGAGCACAGGCTTTTGCATTCTGTAACACTTGTATCCTTTTACAACCAGCTTTGAGGATCTCTATCTAGGTCTTTTTTGGTCAAATTTTTAATATATGGTAATTTGTTAATTTTTCTTTTATATTTATTAGCATCTTAAACTTTAATTTTTCTTTTTGTTTCTTTCATTCAAAATTTAATGGATTTATTTATTTATTTTTTTTTTAGGAATAAAATCCGTTTTCATGACATCCATAAATCGAATTTAAGTCACGATAATTTTCAACTTTCACCATATGTTTTTAATGTTCATTTATTCTTTCATGCAGAAATTATTTTAGAAAAATGATGCTCAATTTTTTATATATCTCTAAATTGAGCTTCTTGTTTTATTACATTTTGATCAGAATGGTCTTTGCAACATGTTTATTTGGAACTTACTAAGTGTGTCTTTGTGACAGTGTATGATTTTTAAATTATAAATTAAATATCAAAATCAAGATTTTTATACAAATGATTTATAAAACTATGATGCACTCAATCCTCTGCCAAGTCAGTCAAAACAGTATTGCAGAGGTACAGTGTAAAATACTATGGAACTTCTAACTTATTTTTACAGCTCTCTATGATGACCAACTAGTACTTTTCATGTAAATACTGTAAATGTGAGAGATAAAAGGTGATGCTTGATAGACATTTGATCCTTTCTGTAGATTCTGATATTTTCAGAAATCAGGTTGTATATTTAAAGAAATAACTGGTCTATGATTATGTCTGAAATGTTAAACTTTTCCCTTTTCTTCTTTTTGAAATTTCTTCATCAGAGAGGGGACTTTCTACTAACACTAATACTATAAATATCCTTTGCCCTTTTTCGTGGATAAAAGCAGAGATAATTAAGTTTAAGTTGTTCATCACCTCTCTTTCTGTGTGCAGCTTCACAAGCACCCCATTATTGGTTAACTGCCTAATGCTGGAGGATGGGAATTCCTGACACCAAGTGACATCTCATTAGCATGAACAGCTGGAGCCTGAAATGGAAGGCACCACAGGGACTAATTACCTGAAAAGATTTAAATAGCAAATACCTACCAGAGTCTTTCTCACAGAAAGCAAAGCTCTGTTCACTCGCATGTAAAGCCCCTGTATGCCTTAGACTAATATTTGTTTGAAATTTAAATGTTTTAAAGTCTCTTCATTGTAATGTCCTCTGCAAAACCTATCCAGGCCTGTTGCTCATTCCCTCTGTCTTATACTGTGGTATTATGAGCTTAACCTGGCTGGTGTATTTGACGTGGCAGAACTCAGGATCTGTGTCAGTGGAGACCTCAGAGAAGCCCACATATTTTCTCATCACTGCTGTTGTGAGGCAGAAGGAAGCCAGTTGAATGTATTTGACTAGAAGATAATTAAACATTTGTCAGCCACATTTAAACAAGATTTCTGGTCCCAGGGTCTCTGGGCTCTAGAGGTTCTTTGAAGCCCCTGAAATTATAGGTAATATTTTGCGTACATATATCTATTTTTTTTCAGAAGTAGATTCTCTTGAATTATACATATCCTGAAGTATTAAGATGTCCCCAAATAAGTATTACTGTTATATATCCTACCCTCCTCCAAGTATTAAGGACCATTCACCTTATTTCTTATTTTTTCAAATTAGAGAAAAATTATTTGCATTTTCAAAGGAAAAAAACAGATGTGACATATTCTTGAGGGGAATGAGCAGGCTTATCTGATAGAAAGGAAGAGAGAGAGTGGTTATTAGTTTCATAAGGAAGAATTCACTGATACAGGTCGATAATGTCAGTGGGGGAATTTTTTAGCATCCTGTGATAAAATGAGAAAATACAATGTTCTCAATTTTAATGATTGTCTTTTAATCTGAGATTATATTTTGCTGTATTTAAATTTTAAACTCTGAATTCAATTAAATTCCTTTAATTGAATGATAGTAAAGATAGTTGTATAGGGTTTCTGTATATTTTTGTACTCTTATATGGTAAAATTCCCTTGTGGCTCAGCTAGTAAAGAATCCGCCTGCAATGTGGGAGATCAGGGTTCGATCCTTGTGTTGGGAAGATCCCCTGGAGAAGGGAACGGCTACCCCGTCCAGTATTCTGGCCTCAAGAATTCCGTGGACTATATAGTCCACGGGATCGCAAAGAGTTGGACATGACTGAGCGACTTTGACTTTCAGGGTAAAATTCTAAAGAAAAGCCATGCCTTATTTTTCAATCTTTTTTTTTTTTTTTTTTAAAGCTGTGAAACTTGAAGCTTGGGCATTATTGCTCAATGTTCTTCCCACTCCTATATCCTGCCTTTCATATTGGGAGTCACTGTCTTAATCAGTCATCGGTCTTATGGTGATGAACCCTCATTTGCCCAAGAGTGAGTGGTTTCCTGGGACACAGGGCATGCATTTTTCAGAAAAAAAAACACTCAATGAAAACCACAATAAAACTAGTCAGTTTTTTCACTGAGGGGGGAAAAAAAACTTGGTGAAAATTACTGAAATCCACTGATATTAATAAAACTTTATGATTTAAACAATCATCTAGGTGATAGGCATATACGGCAGTGCATGAGAAATATATATCTGTATTTCAAGACAGCAGTATTATATAATGATTTTTTTTTCTTGACTTATTTTATGACTTCTAAGTCATAATTTTGAGTGTATCTGTGTGTGTTAGTTGCTCAGTCATGTCCAACTATTTGATGATTGCTCAAATCACATTGCATTTTATACCCTCATCTAGGCTGATTCTGGGGCTTCTCTAGTGGCTCAAATGGTAAAGAATCTGCCTGGACTCGGGGAGATCCAGGTTCAGTCCCTGAGTTGGGAAGATCCTCTGGAGAAGGTAATGGCTACCCACTCCAGTATTCTTATCTGGAGAATTCCATGGACAGAGGAGTCATGGGGTCGCAAAGAGTCGGACACAACTGAGTGACTAACACTTTCACTTTCTGTTTGTTTGTTTGTTTGTTTTTCAAGCTGATTCTAATGGTACTCATTTCCTAAGCTGTCAAATATTGGATGCTTATGCTTGGGTCATTTTCATGGGAAAAGATAGAAAAGGCAGCAGTGTGATTCTCGATAATCTCCTACCTGTGATTTTACATATTACTCAGTCATCTAGTATAGCCTGCTAACATATGTAAAAAATGCTTGCAAAACAACTTGGTGCTCTTTCAACGTGTGACTATGAAAAAACAGCCTTTGCCATTTTAAGACTGAAAAGATGAACTATTATGTCCTATGATTCACATTATTTGAAGAACTAATGTGTGTAGATACATATAATTGCCATATTTACATAATTATCTACACAGTATAATTTTAAGGTGTAAAGGGTTTCAGAGGAATATTAAGGATAATTTTGTGTGTCAACTTACCTGGGCCATATTACCAACTATTGGAAGAAGTGAAATTTTAGTCTCTCTGTCATATCCAACTCTCTGGGACACCATGAACTATAGCCCAGCAGGTTATTCTGTGCATGGAATTCTCCAGCAAGAATACTGGAGTTGGTAGTCATTCTCTTCTCAAACTCAGGTCTGCATTGCAGGCAGATTCTTTACCCACTGAGCCACCAGGGAATGTCGACTATTTGGGGAAACATTTTCCTGGATGTTGTTGTGAAAGTGTTTTTGAGTGAGATTAACATTTAAATAGGTGTACTTTGGATAAAGGAGACTAGCCTCTGTTATGTGAGTGGGGCTCATTCAATTAGATGAAGGCCTTAACAGAACAAAGACTGCCCTCTCCCAAGCAAGAGGGAATTTTTCCTGCATTTTGTCTGAAAAATGCCTGTGGACTTGGACTGTGGCTCTTCCTTGGAAATCAAAACTGTCAGTATGCTCTGAAGATTTTAGACTTGACCTTCACAATTATGTGAGCGGCCAATTCCTTAAAATAAATCTATGAAAACACATCTTGCTGGTTCTATTTTCTGATGAACTTTAACTAATACAGCAAATATATCTTTAAGTCATTGTTGTTCAGGAACTATTTATCTTACCAGCTCCCCATATTAAAAAGAGTGGGAATTTTTACAATGTTTCAAAAGTGCAAAGTTATAATTAAAAATTACTTTAAATTTGCTGTCCATTCACCTAAATAATGGGATAGTTTGACTGTCTCTTGGGTAGAGTGCCTGAATAGAACTCGCTAAATATAAGAAAATAATGATTAAAAATCAAATATAAAAAACTGGAAATCTCAGGATAAATAAGTAGCAATTTGTTGGTATATCAATACCACACAGAATTTATGTGGACTTAACAGAGGTGTGGTTAGTGAACCTCAGCAAAGATTAAAGTTGGTGTTAATCCATATGAGGACTTAATGTATGAAAGAAACTGAGAATAAGAAAAGACTCTTAAAAAAGGGTTAGATTCAAACAAAGTTCAAAAACAAAGTATTCATCAACTATAAAAAAGAAAAAGGAGTATATTTGAAGGATGGGAATTCTTAATGATTATTCTTGAGTATAGAAACTGAAAACTAACAAGACAGAATTTAAGCTCTCCAAAGTATCAGTCTTGGTGATTGGAAACCTACTGGAAATACTTCAAACCATATTTTCAAGTCATGTTTTTACTATCCAATTACCAAGAGAGCTGATTCATTGGAAAAGCCGCTGATGGTGAGAAAGATTGAAGGTAGCAGGAGAAAGGGGCTATGGAAGATGAGATGGTTAGATAGATAGCATCACCCACTTCAATTCAGTTCAGTCGCTCAGTCGTGTCTCACTTATTGCGACCCCATGAATTGAAGCACGCCAGGCCTCCATGTCCATCACCATCTCCAGGAATTCACTCAGACTCACTTCCATCGAGTCGGTGATGCCATCCAGCCATCTCATCCTCTGTCGTCCCCTTCTCCTCCTGCCCCCAATCCCTCCCAGCATCAGAGTCTTTTCCAATAAGTCAACTCTTCACGTCAGGTGGCCAAAGTATTGGAGTTTCGGCTTTAGCATCAGTCCTTCCAAAGAAATCCCAGGGCTGATCTCCTTCAGAATGGACTGGTTGGATCTCCTTGCAGTCCAAGCAACTCTCAAGAGTCTTCTCCAACACCACAGTTCAAAAGCATCAATTCTTCGGCGCTCAGCCTTCTTCACAGTCCAACTCTCACATCCATACATGACCACAGGAAAAACCATCGCCTTGACTAGACGGACCTTTGCTGGCAAAGTAATGTCTCTGCTTTTGAATATGCTATCTAGGTTGGTCATAACTTTCCTTCCAAGGAGTAAGCGTCTTTTAATTTCATGGCTGCAATCACCATCTGCAGTGATTTTGGAGCCCAGAAAAATAAAGTCTGACACTGTTTCCACTGTTTCCCCATCTATTTCCAATGAAGTGATGGGACCGGATGCCATGATCTTCATTTTCTGAATATTGAGCTTTAAGCCAACTTTTTCACTCTCCTCTTTCACCTTCATCAAGAGGCTTTTGAGTTCCTCTTCACTTTCTGCCATAAGGGTGGTGTCATCTGCATATCTGAGGTTACTGATATTTCTCCCGGCAATCTTGATTCCAGCTTGTGCTTCTTCCAGCCCAGCATTTCTCATGATGTACTCTGCATATAAGTTAAATAAGCAGGGTAACAATATACAGCCTTGATATACCCTTTTCCTATTTGGAACCAGTCTGTTGTTCCATGTCCAGTTCTAACTGTTGCTTCCTGACCTGCATACAGATATCTCAAGAGGCAGGTCAGGTGGTCTGGTATTCCCATCTCTTTCAGAATTTTCCACAGTTTATTGTGATCCACAGAGTCAAAGGCTTTGGCATAGTCAATAAAGCAGAAATAGATGTTTTTCTGGAACTCTCTTGCTTTTTTGATGATCCAGCAGATGTTAGCAATTTGATCTCTGGTTCCTCTGCCTTTTCTAAAACCAGCTTGAACATCTGGAAATTCATGGTTCACGTATTGCTGAAGCCTGGCTTGGAGAATTTTTAGTATTACTTTACTAGTTTGTGAGATGAGTGCAATTGTGCAGTAGTTTTAGCATTCTTTGGCATTGGAATGAAAACTGGCATGAATGAAATGAAAACATTGGCACTGGCATTTGCCTTTCTTTGGTATTGGAATGAAAACTGACCTTTTCCAGTCCTGTGGCCACTGCTGAGTTTTCCAAATTTGCTGGCATATTGTACTTTCACAGCATCATTTTTCAGGATTTGAAATAGCTCAACCGGAATTCCATCACCTCCACTAGCTTTGGTCATCCAATTAATGGGCAACAATTTGAGCAAACTCCAAAAAGTAGTGAAGAGCAGAGGAGCCTGGTGTGCTACAGTCTACAAAGTTGCAAAGAGTCAGACACAAATTAGCAACTGAACAACAACCAAGAGAGGATAGGTAATGTTGGTTTGAGAGAAGAGTAATGGTTAAAATAGAGTAACTGAAGAACACATTCTTTGATCTGCAGAAAAAGATAATCAAGAAAACCACTTGACTATTGGGAAGATTTTCCAGGCCCAGTGCATAGTCTCAAGGACCTGAGTCAAGAGCATGCTTTGTGTGTTGAAGAACAAGGAAGCTGATTTTTGGAATGGAGTGAAGAAATAGGAGATGTTGTCAGACAGCATGGGAAGGAAAGAATATATGTTAGGTTTTTTGAAATTTTTAGGGGCTTTTACTGTCAATAAAATGAGAAAGAGCTGAGGGTTTTGAGTAGAGGTGTTACAGATCTTACTTTTTAAAAATGTCTATTCTGAACATTTTTATATAACGTAAGTAATGATAAATGACCTGCCTCTTGAGAAATCTGTATGCAGGTCAGGAAGCAACAGTTAGAACTGGACATGGAACAACAGACTGGTTCCAAATAGGAAAAAGAGTAAGTCAAGGCTGTATATTGTCACCTTGCTTATTTAACTTATATGCAGAGTACATCATGAGAAACGCTGGGCTGAAAGAAACACAAGCTGGAACCAAGATTGCCGGGAGAAATATCAATAACCTCAGATATGCAGATGACACCACCTTTATGGCAGAAAGTGAAGAGCAAAAAAGCCTGTTGATGAAAGTGAAAGTGCAGAGTGAAAGTTGGCTTAAAGCTCAACTTTCAGAAAACGAAGATCATGGC